>NC_069505.1:115749483-115831983 GCF_027579735.1 Bombina bombina
TCTCCTCCTGAGTCCATGATCCCTGAGCCTTCAGGGAATTCCAGACTGCGCCCCAACCTAGAAGGCTGGCGTCCGTTGTTACAATCATCCAATCTGGCCTGCGGAAGGGCATCCCCTTGGACAGATGTGGCCGAGAAAGCCACCATAGAAGAGAATCTCTGGTCTCTTGATCCAGATTTAGCAGAGGGGACAAATCTGAGTAATCCCCATTCCACTGACTTAGCATGCACAATTGCAGCGGTCTGAGATGCAGGCGCGCAAATGGTAGCATGTCCATTGCCGCTACCATTAAGCCGATTACCTCCATGCACTGAGCCACTGACGGGTGTTGAATGGAATGAAGGACACGGCAAGCATTTAGAAGTTTTGATAACCTGTCCTCCGTCAGGTAAATTTTCATTTCTACAGAATCTATAAGAGTCCCTAGAAAGGGAACTCTTGTGAGTGGCAATAGAGAACTCTTTTCTACGTTCACCTTCCACCCATGCGACCTTAGAAATGCCAGAACTAACTCTGTATGAGACTTGGCAGTTTGGAAACTTGACGCTTGTATCAGAATGTCGTCTAGGTACGGAGCTACCGCTATGCCTCGCGGTCTTAGTACCGCCAGAAGAGAGCCCAGAACCTTTGTAAAGATTCTTGGAGCCGTAGCTAACCCGAAGGGAAGAGCTACAAACTGGTAATGCCTGTTTAGGAAGGCAAATCTTAGATACCGGTAATGATCCTTGTGAATCGGTATGTGAAGGTAGGCATCCTTTAAATCCACTGTGGTCATGTACTGACCCTCTTGGATCATGGGTAAGATGGTTCGAATAGTTTCCATTTTGAACGATGGAACTCTTAGGAATTTGTTTAGGATCTTTAAGTCCAAGATTGGTCTGAAGGTTCCCTCTTTTTTGGGAACCACAAACAGATTTGAAAAGAATCCTTGCCCGTGTTCCGACCGCGGAACTGGGTGGATCACTCCCATTAGTAAGAGGTCTTGTACACAGTGTAGAAACGCCTCTTTCTTTATCTGGTTTGCTGATAACCTTGAAAGATGAAATCTCCCTTGTGGAGGAGAAGCTTTGAAGTCCAGAAGATATCCCTGAGATATGATCTCCAACGCCCAGGGATCCTGGACATCTCTTGCCCAAGCCTGGGCGAAGAGAGAAAGTCTGCCCCCCACTAGATCCGTTTCCGGATCGGGGGCCCTCACTTCATGCTGTCTTAGGGGCAGTAGCAGGTTTTCTGGCTTGCTTGCCCTTGTTCCAGGACTGGTTAGGTTTCCAGCCCTGTCTGTAGCGAGCAACAGTTCCTTCCTGTCTTGGAGCGGAGGAAGTTGATGCTGCTCCTGCCTTGAAGTTACGAAAGGCACGAAAATTAGACTGTTTAGCCTTTGGTTTGGCCCTGTCTTGAGGCAGGGCATGGCCCTTACCTCCAGTAATGTCAGCGATAATTTCTTTCAAGCCGGGCCCGAATAATGTCTGCCCTTTGAAAGGAATATTAAGCAATTTAGATTTAGAAGTCACATCAGCTGACCAGGATTTAAGCCACAGCGCTCTACGCACTTGAATGGCGAATCCGGAGTTCTTAGCCGTAAGTTTGGTTAAGTGTACTACGACATCAGAAATAAATGAATTAGCTAGCTTAAGGGCTTTAAGCTTGTTCATAATCTCATCCAATGGAGCTGTGCTAAGGGTCTCTTCCAGAGACTCAAACCAGAATGCCGCCGCAGCAGTGATACGCGCGATGCATGCAAGGGGTTGTAATATAAAACCTTGCTGAACAAACATTTTCTTAAGGTAACCCTCTAACTTTTTATCCATTGGATCTGAAAAAGCACAGCTATCCTCCACCGGGATAGTGGTGCGCTTAGCCAGAGTAGAAACTGCTCCTTCCACCTTAGGGACCGTCTGCCATAGGTCCCGTGTGGTGGCGTCTATTGGAAACATTTTTCTAAATATAGGAGGGGGTGAAAAGGGCACACCGGGTCTATCCCACTCCTTGTTAACAATTTCTGTAAGCCTTTTAGGTATAGGAAAAACGTCAGTACACGTCGGTACCGCAAAATATTTATCCAGCCTACATACTTTCTCTGGAATTGCAACCGTGTTACAATCATTCAGAGCCGCTAATACCTCCCCTAGTAATACACGGAGGTTCTCAAGCTTAAATTTAAAATTTGAAATGTCTGAATCCAGTTTACTTGGATCAGATCCGTCACCCACAGAATGAAGCTCTCCGTCCTCATGTTCTGCAAATTGTGACGCAGTATCAGACATGGCTCTACAATATCACGCACCTCCTGAGCGGGAGGCGAAGGTACTGACACGTGAGGAGAGTTAGTCGGCATAACTTCCCCCTCGTTGTCTGGTGATATTTTTTTAACATATAAAGTTTGACTTTTATTCAAAGTAACATCTATACATTTAGTGAACAAATTTCTATTGGGCTCCACATTGGCCTTTAAACATAATGAACAAACATATTCATTTGTGTCAGACATGTTTAAACAGACTAGCAATAACACTAGCAAGCTTGGAAAAAAACTTTTAAATAAATTTACAAGCTATATAAAAAACGCTACTGTGCTTTTAAGAAAACATAAAAATGTAACACAGTTGAATTAACAATGAACCAAATATGTTAAAACAACCAAATTTTAACAGAAAATGTATAAAGTTAGCAGAGGATTGTACCCATCATCAAAAGGATGATTAACCCCTTAATACCCAAAACGGATAACAGTTGAAATAATAAACGTTTTTATCACAGTCAAACACACTGTCACAGGTCTGCTGTGACTGATTACCTCCCTCAAAACTAGTTTTGGAGACCCCTGGGCTCTGTAGAGACGTCCTGGATCATGGAGGAAGAAATAGGAAGACTGTGACAAAATTTTTACTGCGCAATAAAGCGCTAAAATAGGCCCCTCCCACTCATATTACAACAGTGGGGAAGCTCAGTAAACTGTTTTTATTCAGAAAAAAACGACAGCCAAGTGGTAAAAATCATGCCTATAAAGTTTTATCACCAAGTACCTCAGAAAAAACGATTAACATGCCAGTAAACGTTTTAAAAATTGAAAATTATGAAGTGTTATTAATAAGCCTGCTGCTAGTCGCTTTCACTGCAGGCTCAATATTACTTTAATATTGACAGTATTTTCTTAGTGAAATTCCATTCCCCAGAAATACCGCAGAGTATACATACATACATATCAGCCTGATACCAGTCGCTACTACTGCATTTAAGGCTGCACTTACATTACATCGGTATTAGCAGTATTTTCTCAGTCAATTCCATTCCTTAGAAAATAATTTACTGCACATACCTCCTTGCAGGTGGGCCCTGCATGCTATCCCCTGTTCTGAAGTTACCTCACTCCTCAGAATGGCCGAGAACAGCAAGTGGATCTTAGTTACGACCGCTAAGATCATAGACAAACTCAGGTAGATTCTTCTTCTAATGCTGCCTGAGAACTAACAACACACTCCGGTGCCGTTTAAAATAACAAACTTTTGATTGAAGAAATAAAAACTAAGTTTAACACACCACAGTCCTCTCACACGTCCTATCTTTAGTTAGGTGCCAGAGAATGACTGGATATGACGTAGAGGGGAGGAGCTATATAGCAGCTCTGCTTGGGTGATCCTCTTGCACTTCCTGTTAGGGAGGAGATATAATCCCATAAGTAATGGATGACCCGTGGACTGACTACACTTAACAGGAGAAACATTTATGCAAAGAAAAAAAGAGTGTATAATGTCCCTTTAAGCTGAAATAGTACTCATTGGCCATAGAGTTTCTTTTCATGAAATTGTTTTGTTCTGTCAGTATAATATCACAGACATCTGAAAACATCCAGTCTGTACACTTTAAACATTAAAGTGATTGTCAATCCTAGCGCTTGTGAAACTCTAGGATTGACCAGTTGAACAAATAAATGGGACATTCAGTCATGAAGTATAAAATACTTCATGCAGAAAGTTCCTTTGTTTCAAGCGTTCGCCCAACTCAGCTGCTCAGGCAGCCCACTGCAGAACGCTATTTTTCCATAGCGTTCTGCTGGAACCAAATAGCCGCGTGTTCCAGCAGGTGCCAAGCTGGATTTCCCACAACATGGCTATTGGCTAAGAGGTGAAAACGTCACCTCTCAGCAAAACAGCATTCAGTTTTATACTTCATGACTGAAAGTCCCCTTTATTTGTTCCAATGGTCAATCCTAGCGTTTCACAAACACTAGCATTGACAATCACTTTAAGTTAAAAAAGTAGGACTATAAAAATTAAAAATCTGATGCAACTTTGGATACAAATCCAGAAATTTTCTGTAGAGTTTTATCCTTAAAGGAACATGAAACCCAAATTTTTTTCTTTTATGATTTAGGTAGAACATACAATTTTAAACAACTTTTCAGTTTACCTCTATTATCAAATTGTCTTCATTCTCTTGGTATCATTTGTTGAATGAGCAGCATTGCACTACTGGTTTCTAACTGAACACATGGGTGAGTCAATGACAAATCGGTGTATATATGCAGCCACCAATCAGCAGCTAGAACCTAGGTTCTTTGCTGCTCCTTAGCTTACCTAGTTAAACCTTCCAGCAAAGAATAACAAGAGAAGGAAGCAAATTAAATAGAAGTAAATTGGAAAGTTGTTTAAAATTGCATGCTCTTTCTAAAACATAAAAAAAAAAAAAAAGTGGGTTTCATGTACCTTTAACCCCCCTTAAACAACCAGTGCCGTACCCTGTATGCCGCTGCTGTCCTGGGCCTCTCTCTGCCACAATCCCACTAAAAGTAGCGTGATTGGGCTATTTCTGCACGACCCACGAGTGGGGCAGTACAGAAAACACGGGCAGAAGTACCGATGCAGAGAGGGTTAGGAGGGAGGCGGGTGGCCAGCCCATCGTTGGAGAGGGTCAGGAGTGAGTGGGACCGCTATGCTACAGATTATTTTTTTTACAGCGCCAGTGAGTGGGAAGGAGGGGGGGGGGGAGGGAATTATTATAATGGAGGGGGGGTTAGAGGGTAGGAAAGAGATCTGGGAGGGGGATGCTACACTACAGAAAAAACATTTAATTATCATCAAATAAAAAAAATCCAAATTGATGGATAACTGGGTACTGACAGACAGCTGGTGGGGGAAGAAAGAGCGCTGTTTGAGAGGGATCAGGGGGTGGGAAGTGTCAGGTGGAAGGGCTAACCTCTACAAACTAAAATTAACCCCTTCACTGCTGGGAATAATAAAGGTGTGCTGCGCAGCTGCAATTATCAGCCTTCTAATTTCCAAAAAGCAATGACAAAGCCATATGTCTGTAAAAGCTTCTCTGGGATCCCCTTAGTTCAGAAATAGCAATCATTTGTGCCATGATTGCACAAGCAGTATGTAAATAATTTTAGTGAGAAACCCAAAGTTTGTGAAAAAGTTAACTTTTTTTTAATTTGATCGCATTTGGCGGTGAAATGGTGACATGAAATATACCAAAATGGGCCTAGATCAATACTTTGGGTTGTCTACAAAAATAAACAATTAATATATGTATATAGTTTTGATAGGTAAATAAAAAAAAACAAGGCTCTATTTCTGTTTAAATGTAGTGATGGCAAAAATGCTAAAAATGCTCTGGTCTTTTGGGGAAGTCTTAGTCTGAACTGTCCGGTCCATAAGGCGTTAAAGGAACAAAATGTTTTTATCGTGATTCAGATGGAGAATGCAATTTTAAAAAAAGTTTCCAATTTACTTCTACTATCAAATTTACTTTGTTCTCATGTTGTTCTTTGCTGAAGAGATATCTAGATAGGTGGCGTGCACATATCTGGGGCACTACATGACAGGAAATAGTGCTGCCATTTAGTGCTTGCTAATGTAGAACATTGTCGCAAAACTGCTGCCATATAGTGCTGCAGACACGTGCACACTCCTGAGCTTACCTTGCTGATTTTCATCAAAGGATACTAAGAAAATGGAGAAAAAAAAAATGATAATAGAAGTTATTTAGAAGTTGTTTAAAACTGCATGTTCTATCTGAATAATAAAAAAAAACATTTTTGGGTTTTATATCCCTTTAAAGAGAAAGCTGTCTAATAAAATTAGAGCCATCATAAAAACACTGTCAGGGTGTCCAAACTTTGTTCTCCAGAGGTTTTGGAACTACATTTCCGATGATGCTCAGCCAGCATTTTATCTAGCTGAGCATCATGGGAAATGTAGTTCCAAAACCTCTGGAGAGCAAAGTTTGGACACCCCTGGGGTTTAAAATATCCTTGCAGAGAAGCATAATTTACCATATTCAACAAACCATCACGTAGCAATTCTAGTAGATCTCCAACTGCAGCGCAACAAGTTTATAACCAAGCAAACCGACAAGCCCTTTACAAAATCACAACAGTGAGAAACAATTGGTTCCTTTATGAAGACGGTTTTTAGACACATGCATAAAACATTTTACATCATACACGATAAGCTACTAATGTTTGTCCCCAGCGATGCTTTTTCAGACTTGCAAGCTACTTTTGGTTCTCAATGGGACTTATTTTATTTAATGGATTTTCCAATAAATGGCTCTTTAACCATAGATATGCCCACAGGGATTAAAGCCTACCTAATAGCATTTGTATAAGGTTGTTATCTGCGTTTTGTTTATTCAGGAGGTAGCTAGCTGTTATATAAGTACTCAAAATAAAATTTAAAATAAAATGAAACACACACTAAGAACTTTCTCACAGAAATATATTATTTGGAGTAATTAGAGCAGAGATTCCTTAAAGGGACACTAAACCCAATTTTTTTCTTTCGTGATTCAGATAGAGTATGACATTTTAAGCAACTTTCTAATTTACTCCTATTATTAATTTTTCTTTGTACTTTTGCTATCTTTATTTGAAAATGAAGGCATCTAAGCTGTTTTTTTGGTTCTGACTCTGGACAGCACTTTTTTATTGGTGGATGAATTTATCCACCAATCAGCAAGGACAACCCAGGTTGCTCACCAAAAATGGGCCGGCATCTAAACTTAAACTCTTGCATTTCAAATAAAAATACCAAGAGAATGAAGCAAATTTGATATTAGGAGTAAATTAGAAAGTTGCTTAATTTCATGCTCTATCTGAATCACAAAAGAAAAAACAGAATTTATGCTTACCTGATAAATTTCTTTCTCTTGCGATGTATCGAGTCCACGGATTCATCCATACTTGTGGGATATTCTCCTTCCTAACAGGAAGTGGCAAAGAGAGCACCCACAGCAGAGGTGTCTATATAGCTCCTCCCTTAGCTCCACCCCGAGTCATTCGACCGAAGGCTAGGAAGAAAAAGGAGAAACTATAGGGTGCAGAGGTGACTGAAGTTTTTTAAATAAAAATATACTACCTGTCTTAAATAGACAGGGCGGGCCATGGACTCGATACATCGCAAGAGAAAGAAATTTATCAGGTAAGCATAAATTCTGTTTTCTCTTGCAAGATGTATCGAGTCCACGGATTCATCCATACTTGTGGGATACCAAAGCTTTAGGACACGGATGAAGGGAGGGACAAGACAGGTACCTTAAACGGAAGGCACCACTGCTTGCAGAACCTCTCTCTCAAAAAAAGCCTCCGAAGAAGCAAAAGTATCGAATTTGGAAAATTTGGAAAAAGTATGAAGCGAAGACCAAGTCGCCGCCTTACAAATCTGTTCAACAGAAGCCTCATTTTTAAAAGCCCATGTGGAAGCCACTGCTCTAGTAGAATGAGCAGTAATCCTTTCAGGAGGCTGCTGGCCAGCAGTCTCATAAGCCAAACGGATGATGCTTTTCAGCCAAAAAGAAAGAGAGGTAGCCGTAGCCTTTTGACCTCTCCACTTAAAAGAATAAACAACAAACAATGAAGATGTTTGACGGAAATCTTTAGTTGCTTGTAAGTAGAACTTTAAAGCACGAACCACATCAAGATTGTGCAACAGACGTTCCTTCTTTGAAGAAGGATTAGGACACAGCGAAGGAACAACAATTTCCTGATTGATATTCCTATTAGAAACAACCTTAGGAAGGAATCCAGGTTTGGTACGCAAAACCACCTTATCTGCATGGAAAACAAGATAAGGTGAGTCACACTGTAAAGCAGATAACTCAGAAACTCTTCGAGCCGAAGAGATAGCTACTAAAAACAGAACTTTCCAAGATAGAAGCTTAATATCTATGGAATGCATAGGTTCAAACGGAACCCCTTGAAGAACTTTAAGAACCAAGTTTAGGCTCCATGGCGGAGCAACGGGTTTAAATACAGGCTTGATTCTGACTAAAGCCTGACTAAACGCCTGAACGTCTGGGACATCTGCCAGACGCTTGTGTAAAAGAATAGACAAAGCAGATATCTGTCCTTTTAAGGAGCTAGCTGATAATCCCTTCTACAATCCTTCTTGGAGAAAAGACAATATCCTAGGAATCCTAATCTTACTCCATGAGTAACCCTTGGATTCACACCAACAAAGATATTTTTGCCATATCTTATGATAAATTTTCCTGTTGACTGGCTTTCTAGCCTGAATCAGGGTATCAATGACCGACTCAGAGAAACCACGCATTGATAAAATCAGGCGTTCAATCTCCAAGCAGTCAGACGCAGAGAAATTAGATTTGGATGCTTGAATGGACCTTGGATTAGAAGGTCCTGCCTCATCGGCAAAGTCCACGGTGGAACAGATGACATGTCCACCAGGTCTGCGTACCAAGTCCTGTGTGGCCACGCAGTTGCTATCAAAATCACCTAAGCTCTCTCCTGCTTGATTCTGGCAACTAGACGTGGAAGGAGAGGAAACGGTGGAAATACATAGGCCAGGTTGAAGGACCAGGGCACTGCTAGAGCATCTATCAGTACAGCCTGGGGATCCAAGGACCTGGACCCGTAACAAGGAAGTTTGGCGTTCTGACGGGATGCCATCAGATCCAATTCTGGTGTGCCCCATAGCTGAATCAGCTGGGCAAATACTTCCGGTTGGAGCTCCCACTCCCCCGGATGAAAAGTCTGGCGACTTAGGAAATCCGCCTCCCAGTTCTCTACCCCTCGGATATGGATTGCTGAAAGATGGCAAGAGTGAGTCTCCACCTATCGGATTATTTTGGATACCTCCATCATCGCTAGAGAACTCTGTGTTCCTCCTTGATGATTGATATAAGCTATAGTCGTGATGTTGTCCGACTGAAATCTGATGAATTTGGCCGCAGCTAGCTGAGGCCACGTCTGAAGCGCATAGAATATCGCTCTCAGTTCTAGAATTTTTATCGGGAGGAGAGTTTCCTCCCGAGACCATAAGCCCTGTGCTTTCAGGGAGTTCCAGACTGCACCCCAGCCCAGCAGGCTGGCATCTGTCGTTACTATGAGCCACTCTGGCCTGCGGAAACACATTCCCTAGACAGGTGGTCCTTAGACAACCACCAGAGAAGAGAATCTCTGGTCTCCTGATCCAGATTTATTTGAGGAGATAAATCTGCATAATCCCCATTCCACTGATCGAGCATGCATAGTTGCAGTGGTCTGAGGTGTAGGCAGGCAAAAGGAACTATGATGTCCATTGCCGCTACCATAAGTCCGATTACCTCCATACACTGAGCCACTGATGGCCGAGGAATGGAATGAAGAGCTCAGCAGGTGGTTAAGAGTTTTGATTTTCTGACCTCTGTCAGAAATATTTTCATTTCTACTGAGTCTATCAGAGTCCCTAGGAAGGAAACTCTTGTGAGAGGGAAGAGAGAACTCTTTTTTATGTTCACCTTCCACCCATGAGATCTCAGAAAAGCCAACACGATGTCCGTGTGAGACTTGGCTAGTTGGAAAGTCGACGCTTGAATTAAGATGTCGTCTAGATAAGGCGCTACTGCTATGCCCTGCGGTCTTAGAACCGCCAAAAGGGACCCTAGCACCTTTGTGAAAATTCTGGGAGCCGTGGCCAACCCGAAGGGAAGGGCCACAAACTGGTAATGCCTGTCCAGAAAGGCAAATCTGAGGAATTGATGATGATCTCTGTGAATAGGGATGTGTAGATACGCATCCTTTAAGTCCACGGTAGTCATATATTGACCCTCCTGGATCAGAGGCAGAATAGTCCGAATAGTCTCCATCTTGAATGATGGTACTCTGAGGAATTTGTTTAGAATTTTGAGATCCAAGATTGGTCTGAAAGTTCTCTCTTTTTTGGGAACCACAAACAGGTGAGTGCCGCACCTTCAGGTGGACTTGGGGGCTGGCTTTGATCTCTTAAATGGCTTGGATTTATTCCAATTTGAAGAAGGCTTCCAATTGGAAACAGATTCCTTCGGGGAAGGATTAGGTTTCTGTTCTATTTTGTCAAAAGGAACAAAATCGGTTAGAAGCTTTAGATTTACCCATAGATCTTTTATCCTGAGGCAAAAAAATCCCTTCCCCCCAGTGACAGTTGAAATTATTGAGAACCAAATAATTTATTACCTTGGAAAGAAAAAGATAGCAATCTAGATATAGAAGTCATATCAGCATTCCAAGATTTGCGCCACAAAGCTCTTCTAGCTAAAATAGCTAAAGACATAGATTGAATATCAATTTTGATGATATCAAAAATGGCATCACAAATTAAATTATTAGCATGTTGAATCAACTTAACAATGCTAGACAAATCATAATCCGATACTTGTTGCGCTAAAGTTTACAACAAAAAAGTTGAAGCAGCTGCAACATCAGCCAAAGAAATTGCAGGCCTAAAAAGATGACCTGAATATAAATAAGCTTTCCTTAGATAAGATTCAAGTTTCCTATCTAAAGGATCTTTAAAAGAAGTACTATCTTCCGTAGGAATAGTAGTACGTTTAGCAAGAGTAGAGATAGCCCCATCAACTTTGGGGATCATTTCCCAAAACTCCAATCTAACTGCTGGCAAAGGACACAATTTTTTAAATTTTGAAGAATGAATAAAAGAAGTACCAGACCTATTCCATTCCTTAGAAATCATATCAGAAATGGCATCAGGAACTGGAAAAACCTCTGGAACAACCACAGGAGGTTTATAAACAGAATTTAAACATTTACTAGTTTTAATATCAAGAGGACTAGTTTCCTCCATATCTAATGTAATCAACACTTCTTTTAACAAAGAACGAATATACTCCATTTTAAATAAAAGGATTTGTCAGAGTCAATATCAGAGGCAGGATCTTCTGAAGCAGATAGATCCTCATCAGAGAAGGTTAATTCAGTATGTTGTCTGTCATTTGAAATTTCTTCAACTTTATGAGAAGTTTTAAAAGACCTTTTACGTTTATTATAAGGCGGAATGGCAGACAAAGCCTTCTGAATAGAATCAGAAATAAATTATTTTAAATTAACAGGTATATCTTGTGCATTAGATGTTGAGGGAACAGCAACAAGTAATGAACTACTACTGATGGATACATTCTCTGCATGTAAAAGTTTATCATGACAAATATTACAAACCACAGCTGGAGGTATAACCTCCACAAGTTTACAACAAATGCACTTAGCATTGGTAGAACTGTTATCAGGCAGCAGGGTTCCAAGAGGAACAGGATCAGATTGAGACATCTTGCAAATGTAAGAGAAAAAAACATATAAAGCAAAATTATCAATTTCCTTATATGGCAGTTTCAGGAACAGCATAGCCTTCTGACAGAAAAAAAGACAAGAGGCAAATAGGAATGGGGTCTTAAATAATGAAAATATTTGGCGCCAAGTATGATGCACAACAAACAAAAAATATTTTTTGGCGCCAAAAACGTCTGTAAACGACACACTCGAGTCATAGATGATGCAACCTTGTGAAAGACTCGGCTTCAACTAAGACGCCGGAAATGATGAATTTGTGTCAACGAACGTAACTTCGCGCCAAGAATGACACAAACTTTGGCATTGTGCGCCCTCGCGAGCCTTATTCTACCTGCGAATTTAAAAAACAGTCAATTGAAAAAGAGACTATACCCCGGGTAAGAAATACATTTTTTGTAAAAAAGCATTTCCCAGATATGAAACTGACAGTCTGCAAAAGGAAATATACTGAAAACTTGAATCATGGCAAATATAAGTACAATACATATATTTAGAACTTTATATAAATACATAAAGTGCCAAACCATAGCTGAGAGTGTCTTAAGTAATGAAAACATACTTACCAAAAGACACCCATCCACATATAGCAGATAGCCAAACCAGTACTGAAACGGTTAACAGTAGAGGTAATGGTATATGAGAGTATATCGTCGATCTGAAAATGGAGGTAGGAGATCAATCTCTATGACCGATAACAGAGAACCTATGAAATAGATTCCCCGTGAGGAAAAACCATTGCATTCAATAGGTGATATTCCCTTCACATCCCTCTGACATTCACTGTACTCAGAGGAATCGGACTTCAAAAAGCTGAGAAGCGCATATCAACATAGAAACTTACTTACAAACTTACTTCACCACCTCCATAGGAGGCAAAGTTTGTAAAACTGAATTGTAGGTGTGGTGAGGGGTGTATTTATGGGCATTTTGAGGTTTGGGAAACTTTGCCCCTCCTGGTAGGATTGTATATCCCATACGTCACTAGCTCATGGACTCTTGCCAATTACATGAAAGAAAATAGCCTGCAGACCAAAACTTGAGCCATAAAACATGTCTTGATCAAACCGCCAAAGCAGTACTCTCTGCATTCATGAAAAACACAAAAAAAAAATCCACAGATGCGAACATATAAAGCTATTTGCAGCCCTATGGAAGTTCTAGTGATCCTGGATCTTTTCTAGAGAAACTACCCCAGAACTGAGCTCTTAAAATGCTGTCACACCAGACCGCAGTAGCTGCAGCTACACAAGCTTTGACAACTGGCCTAAAGCCTATAAGCTAAAAAGAGCTGTGAAAGCCATCATACTTTTTAACGAAGGAATCCTTGAAAGAGGTGCTTCCCTCCAAACAGTAGTCCCCCTGACAAATATGGATATAGCTCCATTCACCTTATGTATAGTTACCCATACCTCCAAATTTGTAGAAGAAAGAGAAAACTATTTTGAGTTTGGTGAACAGAATAAAAAGAAACACCAGGCTTATTCCATTCCTTAGATAAAAAAAATAATCAGAAACCGAGCCTGTATTTGAATGCTAAAGACATAACAGCCAACAACCCATTAATAGCAAAGGGAATATTAAATATTGGCGATAGTTCTGTAGAACCACAATGGGTGTAGCTGCGGTGGGCTGTAGACCCATGAATACTCTGGTATAAGGGCAGCACTTCAAAACCCTGTCAAGAAATTAGCCAAAGACTCAGCACATAAAATACACAGCTGAGCAGGGACACACACGAATGGCCTAGGAAAGCAAACGCGAGTTGGAAAGGGTTAAATCATCAGTGGATCTCCCTTTCAAAGGATCAGCTGACTGTCCATAGACCTGAGCTGCACCAATTTGCTCCATAGTAGAATACAAAGAAATAAGTAAGGGTTAAATCTTAAGTATCAGACCGAATGAAGCACAGAAGCAGTAAAAATGCCAACCGGCAAAAAAGGAACAATAGTCAGAAATAAGTTACTGTCTGTTCTATTATGCCATCTTGTGACAATACAGAAGTGATATTTATCATGTTACACATTGTGAACACTTTATTATTACATAAGCATAATTGTATATAAAGAGAAACATTTATACACATCCCACTTACATTTTCAGGTTATGCAGCGCATCTATCAAAACATTAAACGCTAACAAATAATAAAGCAAAGCACAGAAAAGGTCAAATAAATTATCTCCAATATAAAAAAGCTCTGCTATGATTACAGTGTTTTCACCTCCTTCACCAGCCAGAAGGCATGCAAAAAAAAGGACACCCTTAGTGCACCTGCGAGAGCTAAAACCAAAACACTATGTCAAAATCCTGAATGTTCGTGCAAGTAAACAAAAGCTGTGTTAAGGTTCCAGTAACCCCTAAACTTGTTAAATGTGGTTGTTCTTAATTTAAAGCAATAGTAAAACTATATTTCAAAAGGCTTTAAAGGTGCCCCAAATTGCCTTAAAATTGATATAGAACTTTCATCTGGGGAGGGTTGTGGATCACTCAATGAGCAGCAAATTGTAGATTGTAGGGGGTTGGCAGATAAATCCACATTTCACCTGGGAGGCCGCCTGTGACATTTCCACACTGGGAAAAGAGAGTTTCACTGCCTGTCTGAAACTTTAGAATTCACCTCACTACCATCTAGGTGGCAAAGATTTCACTGCGGGATGGAGGAATTTACCTCTGTTGTAGGGGTGTTTTGCCTACTCATAGTGGATTGAATATAATATCTTGTGGACTCTCACCATCTTATGAAAGAAAACTAAGAATAAAACAAAGTACACAACAAAATCCAAACTGCAGAAAGATAATCCAAGACTCACCCCAGGAGCAGCAGGAAAGGCAGGACGTGGAATACCCGGTAGGCCCAACTTGTTGTGAATGGCAGTTGCTGATACTATCTGAGCAGATGACATTGCTGCCATATGTTGGAGTGCTTTGTCCTTGGCCGTTTGATCCTTTAATATAATAGTTTTCATGCAGTTATTGTATGCTTTGTTGTTAGGATGTTTGCAGCTACATGCATGGATATTAAACAAGACAAAGCTTTAACAAATGTTGTAAAGCTAACATGCAATTTAAAGTGATATCTCAAAGTGTTCTATCTTACTCCAGTATGGAAAATGAATTTAAAAATTCTAGCAATGGTCATTTACCAAGGGCAACATTCTGTACAAAAAATGGATAGTCAATGTAGGGCATCATTTCATTTTCCTTGGTGTGGCACAAGTAATTGGATGCAATCAAGCACACTGTACAAATATTCCTCTCTTTTTTTTTTTTGACATTGTTACAAGACACCAAGATAAATGACTATATTTGCCAATTGAAACTAAGAATATTAAAGGGATAGGAAAGTCAAAAGTAAACTTGCATGATTCAGATAGAGGAGGTCATTTTAAGACACTTTTAAATTAGCTTCTATTTTCAAATGTGCTTCGTTCTCTTAGTATCCCTTGTTAAAAAATGAATACGCACATATCATACAGTAGTGGGAGCTGCTGCTAATTGGTGCCTGCACACATTTGTCTCTTGTGATTGGCTAAATAGATATTTTTTAGCTTCCTGTCAGTAGTGCAGTGCTGTCCCTTCAGCAATGGATAACAAGAGAATGAAGAACATGTGATAATAGAATTAAATTGGAAAGTTGTTTAAAATTGTATGTTCTATCTGAATCAAAGACAATTTTGAGGTTTACTATCCCTTTAAGTTATCAATTAATAATGATGTATTTATTAAATACAAACAGATTATAAGCATTGACTTGAGTTTTGCTTTTGTTTTAAGTTCAGAATACAAACATAACGTATGGACTGGCATATAATGGTGAAGACACCAAAGCAGTATTAAGCAGGCTTATTGATCAGGCAAGCTGAGTAGCATGCTGGTAAGACATTCACTACATGCTTTAAAATGTGATTGTATAAGCTGGTCAACGAAATGGAACAGGCTATCATTTGCTGTGCCAGCCAATGAAAGTCATAATTTAACTTTTTTTTTTAAGTGTTGTGAATACAATAGGAAAAGGCTTAGGGTATGTTCTAAGCTGGTAGCGAATCATTCTGCCAAGCAAATTTACAGTAAGATGTAGTTGCACGGACAATACTTACCATATTTGTTACCTGGATACAATACAAATAACACGTTAAAAAAGGTTTGTGTAATGCGGCACAAACTAGAAGACACAGTTTTAGGTACAAAAACATAAAAAGCAGTTTGTCAAATAAGAGACTAAAATATGTTTGGCACCAGATAATAAAAATGCACATAGGTCGACTATAGCTTTAAAACGATTTTCTCAAATAAAAGAAAATATTTGGAAAAAGCATATTTTTGTTTCTGGGGAACAAAAAGTGCAAGAATTGCAGTGTACACCTGCTATGCCACTACTAACTAGCAAGCCTGGTGTCTCCAGGGTACTTTTCTCCTGATGTTCACAATCACTGCGTTTAATGCTGTCATGTGACAGAGAACCATAAGTCAAGAAACCAGCAAAGTAAAGGGGGGGGGGGGTGTTGCACTGTGCACAAGTCTCATTAAAAAAAAATGTATTCATTACATTTTTTTTTTTATTAATCAACAACAATCTTCTGGAATCCCTAATTCTAACACTTTAAAAATAAAAATAAACATAGGAGTTAGCCATACAATTTTATCGTCAGATTGTTTTTATTTAGTGAAACAGAAAAATAGAAAAAGTTATGTTCCAGAACGATAATTTCAGAATTAAATTTTGTTACAATACAAAAACATTTATAAAGTGCAGATTATACTCTAAAGTTCATGGCTAACTTGCAATAAACTGCAGCACTTGAGACTTTCCTGTGTTCTATAGCTGCCAATCAATTAGCTGATAGAAGACATACGATTTGTTATTTTGTTTGCTTTTCCTGTAATTTATTTCTACAAATGCTCCATTTCTTTAGAGAGGCTGGAGTGCATAAATACTGCATACATAAATATGCTGCAGTTTATCTGAGCCTGATATATGGTACACATTAATTGCTTTGAGTGGCGGACAACCTTATTTACATCTGTTTGCAGCACAAAAGATCGTGAAAACATACTTTTCAAGGAATGAATACCTGGACTTTTCTAAATTTGCAAAATCCTAACAATTGTGCTAATAAATTGATTGTATTGAGAATTACTGTTTTGTGTTGAGACCTATTGCAAATCAGTGATAAACCGCTAATAAAATACATAAATTAAAAAATATGCTAAATATCCAAGTTAACATGAAGCTATTAAGCCACATTGTTACATAGATAATTAAAGGGATACTAAACCCAATTTCTTTCCTTTAATGATTCAGATAGAGCATACAATTTTAAGCAACTTTCAAAAATGACTCCTATTATCAATTTTTCTTCGTTCTCTTGCTATCTTTATTTAAAAAGCAGAAATATGATGCATAGGAGCCGCCCCATTTTTGGTTCAGTACCTGGGTTACCCTTGCTTATTGGCAGGCTAAATGTCAGCCACTAATAAGTGCGCGCTATCCATGGTGCTGAACCTAAAATGGGCCGGCTCGTATGCATCACATTCCTACTTTTTAAATAAAGATAGCAAGATAATGAAGAAAAACTGATAATAGGAGTAAATTAGAAAATAACTTATAATTGCATGCTTTTTCTGAATCATGAGCTTCACGTATTTCTCATATCCCATGATCTAAAATATCTCACTAGTTCAAACACACCATCTCCTTTGCAGGCTCACTATACTTAAATGTAAAAGGGCAACAACCATAGTAGTGCCATCGTTTGTTTCTTTCGTGGTTGGACACTATCTCCTATGTTTAAATGTATGTTCTAATAATTGGTCTCAAACATTAAACAGGATTTTAAAAAAGCAGTCTATATTAAAATGTATGCTTTTAGGAGCTTTGCTTCTTAAGTGTTCCAACAAAAACACCATTATTGGCAGAAAACGATGGGAGACTGTGTCTGCTACAGAACTTGTACTCCAAGATGCATTTAAAAACCCAAAAAAGTAAATATTAAACATATCCTTTATTAATCATACACCCCTGGCAGGACCACCAGCCTTGTGTTCCTGACTATGAAGACAACAAGTACATTTTAACCTAAACTGCCTACCTGACAGCAAACACCCTTATGTTATGATTTGGTCAAAGAGGATTGCTTTATATGATGGTATAGATGCATGACCGACTGTTTTCATCTGAAAATCTTGTAATAAATAAGATCAAACAAGAATTATTTTCTACTGCCATAGACATTACCACTAGCGTAGAGGCACATTACCAAAGTTAAAAGTAACAGGCTTGCATGATTTTTTTTGGTGTATTACCCTTAATTAAAAGAGTAGATACCATTTGCTTCTCAACTTCTCTACATTGTGTCATATTTTCTTGATTATCGTAGCCTGAGTCATATGGACCAGGAGACATTTGTCTATATCAGTGATAATGAACCTTAACAATCCAGATGTTTCAGAACTACATTTCCCATGATGCTTAAAGTGAATGTCAATTTTCAGCAATGAGTGCCCGGTTTTTAAAAATACTTTTAAATACAGGTGCACTTTCATTGATGAAAGTTTACATTGCACCAGATTTGTAGAAATACTTACCTTTTACTTCTGCTAAGCCGGATCGATGATCCGCCACCTTCTTCTTCCTGCTGTACAACCACAGCAATGACGAAACTGGCTTCCTCCAATCACAGCCGGGCATCACAAGATGGACGCTCTGGGGTGCAAGCCACGATTGGAGGAAGCCGGTTTTGTCATTTCTGACGTCAGTACAGAGGAACTGAGGCTGGGATCGGCGATCCGGCTTTGCAGAAGTAAAAGGTAAGTATTTCTACAAATCCGGTGCAATGTAAATTTTCATCAATGAAAGTGCCCCTGTTTTTAAAAGTATTTTTAAAAACCGGACACTCATTGCTGAAAACTGACATTCACTTTAAGCACTCTGAAGTCCAGTTGAGCATAATGGGAAATGTAGTTCTAAAACATCTGGAGTGCCAACGTTCGCCATCACTGGTCTATATTAACACTATTATTGAGGGGCATATTTTATTTTGTTTTTAATTATTGTGGGTGCCCATGACTTCAGTGGTGTTTCTGTGGGGTACTGGCTAGTGCTAAGAACCATCATTTAATACCACAGCACCCCACATTTTTTATTTGAGTCAAATTTTTAAATTTGTGAAATGTTTTTGGTTAAGATGGATGATATAAAAATATGTTTTGCTTTGCCAACTGCTTTTTATATTTTCTGCACATACAAAAAAAATAAGTTACACATATATGTTACTACTACAGTATTACAGTTAATATATGGTCCTACGGAATTAGATGACAAATTTAGAATTATACATCAGTGAAACAATACAAGAGCATGGAAACATTTTCTTAATACCTTTTTTTCTGGAGATAAACATTTAGTTCAGTTATATGAGATGAGTATTTAAAAAACATGAAAAAGAAAAAGGAATTATAACATCTTGAAAGATATTCTCTGATGGATATTGTAACCGTAGAGCTTGGCCAAAGCTGTATGGAAAAAAAAATATAATCTGAGTGCAGAAGCTGGATCAAGAGACACAAAGGAATGGCAAGGGCACATTATTAATATATCGCATCATGTCCCTTTGAATATCTATAGCTTTCTATTTGTAAATGGTTACTAGGCAGAAGCCAATTAAATTTTTTTATTTAAAAAAAAAAAAACACATAGAAAATTTGCATAGCTATGTATTCAATTGTCAACCTTTAAATATTAACACATGGAAGTGATTCTTTAAAGGGACATTAAACACTAAATACATGCTAGATAGAATGATGCATTCAAAGAAAAGATTAGTCCATGACTAACATGTAGATGTATTTTTTAAAGTTTCATTAGTTGTTTAAAAAGTGACAAAATAAGTGTAAAGTTTTAGTGTCTATAAAACACTGGGAGCTGCCATGTTGTAACTTGTGTTACCTTCTCTGCTGTGGCCAATTAGGGACAGTTATAAATAGGTCACTAGAGTGTGCAGCCAATGGTTGTGCTGGATTTAACAGTGTTCTGCACTTCCATTTCTAACAGGAACATAAAAAGCTCACAATTTCAGAATCGAATTACAGGCAAAGAGGACAAAATAAATAATGAAAGTATATTGCAGAGTTGTTTTATTATATACAATTTATCATATTATATTACCATCTCAAAGTGTTTAATGTCCCTTTAAAGGGACATTGTACTCGGTGTTCTATAATTTAAAGGAAACAACAAGAGTTAAAGCGACATTCAAGTCAAAATTAAACTTTGATGATTCAGCAGGGCATACAATTTAAAAAAAAATCCAATTTACTTTTACCATCAAATTTGCTATTTTCTCTTGGTAATCTTTGTTGAACGCTAAACCTAGGTAGGCTCATAAACTGATGACAAAAATGCAAGTCCGGCAAACGAACTGAAACAAGGGGGGCAGTCTGCAGAGGCTTAGATACAGGTAAAAAGTGTATTAATATAAAAAGTATTGGTTATGAAAACTGGGGAATGGGTAATAAAGGAATTATCTATCTTTATAAATAATAAAAAAAAATCTGGAGTAGACTGTCCCTTTAACTTTTTTGGTTCAACAATATTTTAACGTATCTAAGTAGAAGCTGTTTAAATTGAAACTAAAAGGAAACATAAATACATAGATACATATATTGGCTAACATGGACAGTTACTACAGAAAAAGTGGATTTTTTTCAGCACAGGAATATCCTCTTTCGGGGGGGGGGGGGGGAAGTAATCCATCTAAGAATATATTTCAAAATGCAATACAATGTTTTAATATTATGTCTCGTTAAAGTT
The DNA here is from genome assembly GCF_027579735.1 of Bombina bombina. NCBI lineage: Eukaryota > Metazoa > Chordata > Amphibia > Anura > Bombinatoridae > Bombina > Bombina bombina. The sequence goes on from NC_069505.1 coordinate 115,769,851, forward strand.
CAGTTTCAAAATGATCTTATATGTAATGCCACTCTTGGCTTTTTGCTACACTATATGGTTTTAAATACTACTGAAAATACCATATTAAAAGGTTAGCAGGTAAAAAGACACAGTTGTTCCACACAAAAGGCCAGCACTTCAAAAAAAAAAAAAAAAATTCTAGTCTTGTCTCCCATTTAGTAAAAGACAGTATTAATAAACAAAAGCTGACAATTTCAGCCAGGCAATAGCTAAGGCTATGAAAAGAATGTGTATTCAGTGCTGTCCCAACTTGCTGCCTAATGAGTAGTAATTAAGCCATTTTATTGTGTTTCAAAATGCTTAAGACTCCATTCACATCAAAGGGATTTTTTTTCCAAATCTTTTTACCATGGCTCAATGATTAGAAAAAAAAATAAAAAAATACACAAAGCAAAACTATCTTTAGTCATATAGGACCTAGAACAGGACATTTTGAAATGTTCAGTTATCTTATCTGATTTTGTCTGTATCACAACTTAACAAGAAGTTTATAAATGGCGATTTCTGGAGAGAGGGAAATTTACTGCAGTACGGAATGGGGAAGGGGAGGGGGAATCTATCACAGCATTCATATCAGCCCTGTGTGCTTTTATGCTGTGCAACATGCTTCAGGCCGCATTCAGCTTCGTAGGTTACAAAAGTAAAATGGCTGCAACCATAAGCAAATCTTATTCAGCTTTAGGAGATATGCATGGAAGAGGTTAAACACTTGCTTCACACAAGGGGATAAACAAGTTCGCTTGTATGGTTAAATAAAGCCATTTCCTGTGCTGGGCAAATGGCTTGCTTGTTAGCGTGACTTCAGCCAGTGTGCTGCAACAGTCAAAAACTAGCCAGCCACCAAAGAGCCACGGCCGCTGCCAGCATGCGCCCACTGCACGTGGAAAGAAATGCCACAGAAACCTGCAACATTCTGCAGGACAAGCCTTATATTCTGCATAGCGTGTATTATACAGCGGATGTAGATGATCACATTTATATTATGTGCAAATACATTAGATGGGGAAATATATATATGTCTTGTATTTCGTTAACATTACTTTTCTCAAGATAAAGCACTTTTTATTTTTATTAATAATTTATTTTTTTAACAAATCTGTAATGATGATCTAGTGCAAAATAAATGTGCAGCTAACTTATTGTCAATGCATGTAGTTATCTAAATATAAATGTGATACTATATTTATTGCAAAGGCAAATGGTACTTCAAAAGTTATATGAAAAGTACTAAAAGACCAAATGTGTGACTATTAAAGGGTCATGAAGTCCAAATTAAACTTCCATGATTCAAACAGATAGTGCTATGTTAAAAAAAAAATAATCCAAATATACCTATATTATCATTCTCTTGGTATCCTTTGTTAAAGAGCATACCTGTGTAGGCTCAAGAGCACTCTATGACAGCAGTGTTTACAACAACGTTACACAATATTTCAAACACTGCTGCCATATAGTGCTGGAAAAAAAGTGCACACACCCTAGCCTTCCTAGGTATGTTCATCTACAAAGGATACCAAGAGAAAAAAAATGCAATTGATAATGGAAGTCATCTAAAATATATATTTTATTTTCATGCTCTATCTAAATCATGGCAGTTTTAATTTTGACTTTCATGATCCTTTAAAGGGACATTCATTGAAAAGTTGTGGCTATTTGGCCACAACAAAACTTTATGTATAACTAACTATACAATATTAAACATTTTATCTTACTTTAAATGCTGGTTCGGTGCACATGCAGTGGGAAAGTGTGATTACACCCAAATGAATGAGTAAGTGCCAAAAATAGGTGTGAAGAAGTATGAAAAAGAAGTAACTTTGCAATATTATATGATGACAACTGTTATGTCATGGCCATACAGCCGTGTTATTGGTTTAATAATGCTTTAATAAAACATTATCCACAAATATTAAAAGTAGATTGGTTTATTACTAACCAATTAAAATCCACCCTTACAAAAATCTGAGTTAAAAAAAACAAACAATAAAGGATGAGAATCAGAAAGAAAAAAAAAATAAGAAAAAAAAATCTCACCCTGAAAGCCTTGAATTTGGGGTATTGGGTATACTTATAGGGTATTGAATATGACCCAAGTATTTTTTTAAATAAAAAAAACAAAAAAAATATATAAAACTGGTACAACAGTCTGATATTAAATTACATTTTAAATAGGTAACTATTCCCCTATTCATTACAATTTTATATTAGATTTAAGTTTTGAAACAAGGTTGATTAAGTCCCTTGCTGATTATATATATTTCTATTTATTAGATGTTTGCAGAAGAATAGTAGAATAGGTATTAAGAAATGTAAACAGCTCTCACATGCAAAGAAAATTAGGATACAAGCAGCATAGCACAAGGCATTCAATGATCACCATGGAAAACAGGAAGTGAGATGCATAGCAACCACAAGCTCAAAAGCAGAGAAGCGCATACCTTCAGCTTGGAATGAAAATCACGAGATTTCCTTCTGGCAAGAACCTGTATGTGACTAGACACCTGCAGGGTAGGGGATGGGAGGGAAACAAAGGAAAAAAAAAGCATGTAACCATGGAGATGAAAAAGCCCCTACAACTGGGCAAGCCAGACGTACCTTAATGGCGGCTTGGATTTCTCGAACTTTCTTTCTTGCTAAGACCTGAATGTGACTAGACACCTATGGCATTCAAATTTATAAAATAAAAAATAAATATAAAAAAAAATAAAAGCAAATCAAATTTTAAAATATTGTAGGGATATGAATATATGCCCTAGGGTCTATCATTAAAAACAGAGATAGAAAAATGTCAATATTAGGTGACTATTAAAAATAAAACAAGTGAGCTCAATTTTTAAAGAGAACTACAACTGTCCGGTTAAATGTTACTTTAAACAAAGTACAGAAAAAAAAAAAAACAGAACTTCAAGATAAATTTACAAAAAATTATGCTGGACGGATATGATAAAAGAACATTAATCTTGGGAGCAAAATTAAAATTAATTAATAAATATTACGGTTTCTCTCAAAAAATAGTAATATTTGTAGTTCCAAATTTTAAGTCTGTGGCTTTTCCATTTTTATATAAGGAACCATATTAAAAAAAAGATAATATAACACTATTTTATAAATAAATATGTATAAAAGTGTCAGGCTAAAATGGCTAAAAAAATGATTTAACACGAAAATAAATAAAATATATAAAATGTTGCTACACAATCCTGTATAAACAATTTGGTACAGGGGCAGTGGAATAGTTCTCTTTAAAAAATAGGATATAAAAAATAACTACATTGCTTTTTCTTACACCAGCTTCTACCCTTACCAAATAGTCTAAAATATCAAGTTATGACAAGTTTGTACAAAAACAAAGTCTTTTAAAATGTTATAAATAAGATAACAATTTGATAATGCACTTTAAATCAAGTATTAATGAACATTCATTTAAATTAAAACACTGCAAATGCTTTAGATGAAAAATAAATCATCACCCTGGTTTAATACCAAAGAAGTTTTTTCAAAGCAGTAATTTACTGATCAGGAAGAATTATAGTATAGCAGTCAATATATTAACATACGTTTGGAAATCAGTGTGGTGATTGAGCATTTGATATAATTTTCCAAAGGATTTGAATGTGACCCAGTAAATATTCATTAGTGAAATTAATGCATTATAATGAAACACAGACTGCTCTTTCAGCTTGAACTAATTGATTCAAAATGGCTTAAAAGGCACCCAGAATCCAGGCCTGCGAGCGTTGTGCTGACTCATCAGAAGCATTATTCTGTGTTCTCCTACATATCAAGCAGGCCAATGTGAGATGCTTTGTTTCATAAGACACCGCGCAGAAAACGCATGGCGAGTCAGCAAAGACTGACAGACAAGCAGATGGCCGGTAGAGCAACAGGATTGTATTCAACTTACATTAAACGTAAAACAATCTGCTCTACTCAAAGCACAACAAACTATTTGTAAACTGTTGTTTGGAAATCAAATATACTGGCATTTTATAGGATGGTAAAATACCAAGCGGCTCACTCAAAAGGATACAAATTTATAAAACAGGCCTGATTGTATTCTTTTTAGCATTGCTTTATAAAATAGAACATTAATTATATTTAATGGAATTAAAATATGTGAACAGTCATGTTTTTTTTTACCTATATCAGGTTAATAAAACACCTACATAAAAGCTGCAGTCTCATAACATTTTTACTTATTTTTTTATGCAAATTTTGAATAAAATGGTATGGCAAATAAATATAAAAAATTGGACATAACACTAATCATTGTCCTCGCTAAAGGAAATAAATGTGCCATTTGAATGATTTTGGTCTGTTAATGTGCACAAGTTGTAGTAACCAGCTGAAATATAAACGTTCTGCAGCACAAACGAAAGATGTCACAAGTTTTTTTATTTTATTTTTTAATATTTTATAAAAAAAACAATATATCCAATAATGCATTTTAAAAACACAATATATACAATAAATTATTATTGCAGTTCCATTCACTTATTCCAAATTATAACTTTCAAATTTGCTTTTGCTATATCTACCAGGCTACATTTTTTTTAACGAGCTATAAAAAAAATATCTAGTTTGTCTACATTAAGATGGGCCTGTTATGATATTGTCGGTTTATAAAAAAAATAAAAGTCTGTCTACATTTTAGCTATAATGATTTCAAGGCCTTGCAATTGAATAGTTCACCGCCAATTATTAAGTAGTTTTTAAATGCACCGTTAAAAGCAATGGTTGTTTTTGCTTTTATAACCGGAGTTACGAGGGCTACAGTTGTTCATTATGAACCTTTAACAGAAATCACTTGCTATATATCTCTTTATGATCTGGTTAATATAAATTGTAAAGATTCAGGAACATTCACTGTTTAAATATACATTTGCATTTATTAATTGCAAACTATATTAAATTAGAATATATCCTGAATCTAAACAGCATTTAATAACAATTTTATTTTCTATCCTTAAAAAAAAAAGTCTATTTACATAATTATGATAATTATGTAGAACTAAATATTCAGCGTACAAGACAGCACTTCACATCCATTATTTAAATGCGAAGGAAAGATTTCAATTTCTTAGCAAAAATTAACAATCATTTGCAATAATGCCAGGCTGTGCTAAAACAAAGCTGGCTGCAGATTAAATAATTACATACAGCCGCAGCTAATATATTTCAGGGAAAATGTCTACAGAGATTGTGCATGTAATTATCTATTTGTTAGGATTTGTTTAACCTCATTGTTAAAAACAAAGCAATATATATTAAATACCCTTTCTGAAAAAAAGATTTATATGGTTGAATTGTAATGGCCATGTTTGTTGCATTATACAGTAATTAATCATAGACAATTGGTAGATTAAAGCAATATGTGATTGCAACAGCTCTGGACACAAATATTAGATTGTTACTACAGGTATAATTCAATAAAAAAGGTAACATTTTCAAATCAATTAATAATTGGTACTAAAATATTTTACCTGTTTTCTGGTCCGCGTTTTTCCTGTTCTTAATTTAATGTATCTGGCTATCAATTCATTCCTACCTGGAAAAAATAAATAAATGGAAAAATGTTACAATATCCACAAATACACATTGGATTGCGCTCTTACAAGTTGCAAAATCAAACAGCTTTACCTAAAGTCTATGTCCCAAACTATGTAGAGTACTATGAAATAGCAATATAAAGGGGGACTAGGGAAACAAATAACCCAAATATGCTTTGATTTCAAAATATTTTGATTAAAGGGCCATAATACCCAAATGTTTAAACACTTGAAAGTGATGCAGCATAGCTGTAAAAAGCTGATTAGAAAATATCACCTGAACATCTATATGTAAAAAGAAAGATATTTTACCTCAAAAGTTCCTCAGTAGCCACCTCCCATTGTAAAGGATTTCTAAGCAGCATTTTAGTGTGTTTGTCCTGGGACATCTGAAGGGATGAGCATCGTGCACTCTCATATTATTTCACCAATCAGGTAAAGGAAGCTTACTATGAAATCTCATGAGAGTTAAGTCAAATCTCATGAGATCACAGTAAGAGTTCATGACCTCAACACTGCTGATGCTGATTGGCTGCTGTTCATTTCTTCATTTTTTTAATTTTTTTTACCTGCAGCTGGGAGCAGCTGAGTATAACGTTTTACACAGAACTTACTCTGCTGAGCTGAGGAAATTGTGAGGTAAAATATCTTCCTTTTTTACATAGAGATGCTCAGGTGATATTTTACTGTAAGCTTTTTATAGTTATACTGCATCAGTTTCAAATGATTTAGCATATGAGTATTATGTCCCTTTAAAGAGCATAATAGTCAAAACTGTATCAGGGGCATATGGACGTATTACCCATGACCTGTGGAACCCCATTTAAACTGTCTGATCAAAAAGGTAAAAGTGGTTGTATGATGCAAATAAAGTATCACTGATATAATACACCTCCTTGGCTCTCTGATAAGGGGCAGTATTCAAATGCTGTTACACTAGGCACGTGCGCCATAGGTACACCTGCCATACCTCCACTAGGCACGTTCACCATACGTACCCCTGCCATGCCTCCCACTAGGCACGTTCGCCATACGTACCCCTGCCATGCCTCCCACTAGGCACGTGCGTCATACGTACCCCTGCCATGCCTCCCACTAGGCACGTGCGTCATACGTACCCCTGCCATACCTCCCACTAGGCAGGTGCATCATATGTTCCCATCAAACATACACATGCCATACCTCCCACTAGGCATGTGCGCCATACGTACACATTGCCATACCTCCCACTAGGCATGTGCGCCATAAGTACACATGCCATAACTCCCACTAGGCATGTGCGCCATACGTACACATGCCATATCCCCCACTAGGCATGTGCACCATACGTACACATGCCATATCCCCCACTAGGCATGTGCACCATACGTACACATGCCATATCCCCCACTAGGCATGTGTGCTATACGTACAGATGACATACCTCCACTAGGCATATGCATATAGAGGTTTCAATTGCCTCAGAATGTAGAAGTAAGCAGCAGCTCAAAGTATTTGTCTTTTTTCGCAACCGGACTTCTTCTCGTGAAAGTGCGACACCAAAATTTGTTCAAATCTTGATCTTGTGTGGCACTTTCACGAGAAGAAATCCAGATCCAAAAAGAGATGAACAGCACGAGCGGCCACATTCTGAGGCATCCAATCCATTTGTGTCTGAAAAAAAAGTGTGAGTTTGTGTGTGAGAGAAAGATTGTGTTTATTTGTGTATGTAATAAGGAGTGTCTGTTCCTGTGTGTGTGTGTGTGTATGTGTGTATATGTGTGAGAGTGTGTGTGAGAGTGTGTGTGAGAGTGTGTGTGAGAGTGTGTGTGAGAGTGTGTGTGAGAGTGTGTGTGAGAGTGTGTGTGAGAGTGTGTGTGAGTGTGTGTGTGAGTGTGTGTGTGAGTGTGTGTGTGAGTGTGTGTGCACGTATGAGTGTGTGTGCACGTGTGAGTGTGTGTGAGTGTGTGTGTGTATGTGTGTGAGTGTGTGTATGTGTGTGAGTGTGTGTGTGAGTGTGTGTATGTGTGTGAGTGTGTGTATGTGTGAGTGTGTGTATGTGTGAGTGTGTGTATGTGTGAGTGTGTGTATGTGTGAGTGTGTGTATGTGTGAGTGTGTGTATGTGTGAGTGTGTGAGTGTCTGTATATGTGAATGTGTGTACAAACATGTGCATTGTGGGTGTTGTAAGAAACATACACCTAGAATACAAGTTTTGTGCTAAACCGGGTGTGTAAATGGCACAAAAAAAAAAAGCGTTATTGCATTTTTTCATAGCGATGCCATTACAAGTTACTGAAAAACCTCCTTCTGCTGTGCGTTATGGTGTGATAAGCTCCATACCGCACAAAAGCCAAGGGCTGAGTTTATGTGCTCCTGCACGCTTTCCCCCATAGACATCAATGATCATGGAATGGTGATCGCTGTAACGCAACCCCATTGATGTCTATGGGGAAAATAAAAAAGTTATGCTAAAACCTAACACCCTAACATAAACCCCAAGTCTAAACACCCCTAATCTGACATCGCAGACAGTAAATAAAATTATTAACCCCTAAACTGCCGCCCTGATGCTAAACATCAACCAATAAACTGCCGGCCCCCCACATCGCCAACACTAAATAAATCTATTAACCCTAAACCGCCGGCCCCACACATCGCTACTAATAAACTAAACCTATTATCACCTAAACCGCTGGCCCCCCACATCGAAAAACACTGAATTAAACTATTAACCCCTAAACCTAAAACCCCCCTAACTTTAAATTAAAATTACAATTTAACTATCTTAAAATAAATAAAAACTTACCTGTGAAATAAAAAAAACCTAAGTTTAAACTAGAAATGAAACTAACATTACTATTTTAAATAAATAAAATAAACGAAAAATAAAAAACCTAACATTACAATATTAAATAATCCTAACACTAGGAATAAAATAAATAAAACTAACATTACAATATTAAATAATCCTAACACTACAAATAAAATTAAAACAAAACCAACATTACAAAAAAATAATAAACACTAAAATTACAAAAAATAAAAAAAATTATCCAAACAAAATTACACCTAATCTAATAGCCCTATAAAAATAAAAAAGCCCCCCAAAATAAAAACACCCACTAACCTAACAAACTACCAGTAGCCCTTAAAGCGACAGTCTAGTCCAAAATAAACTTTCATGATTCAGATAGAGAATACAATTTTAAACAATTTAATTTTATCACCAATTTTGCTTTGTTCTCTTGGTATTCTTAGTTGAAAGCTAAACCTAGGAGGTTCATATGCTAATTTCTAAGCCCTTGAAGGCCGCCTCTTCTCCAAGGGCATTTAGACAGTTTGTCACCACTAGAGGGTGTTAGTTCATGTGTGTCATATAGATAATACTGTGCTCACGCACGTGGCGTTCCAGTGAGCCAGCTCTGATTGGCTAAAATGGAAGTCTGTCAAAAGAACTGAAATAAGGGGGAAGTTTGCAGAGGCTTAGATACAAGGTAATCAGAGGTAAATAGTGTATTTATATAACTGTTTGTTATGCAAAACTAGGGAATGGGTAATAAAGGGATTATCTATCTTTTCAAACAATAAAAATTCTGGTGTAGACTGTCCCTTTAAAAAGAGCCTTTGGTAGGGCATTGCCCTAAGTTAACCCCTTAAGGACAAGGTGATTTTTCAATTTCTTTCCCTTAAGCACCAGGGCTATTTTTATATTTCTGCAGTGTTTGGCTGTAATTTTCCTCTTACTTCTCATTTACTGTACCCACACATTATATACCGTTTTTTTTGCCAATAAATGGACATCCTAAAGATACCATTATTTTCATCATATAATAAAATTTACTATAAAAAATTTATAAAATATGATGAAAAAAAAGAAAAAAAAAAACACTATCTAACTTTGACCCCCAAAATCTGTTACACATCTACAACCACCAAAAAACACCTATGCTAAATAGTTTCTAAATTTTGTCCTGAGTTTAGAAATATACAATGCTAACATGTTCTTTGCTTTTTTTGTAAGTTATAGGGCAATAAATACAAGTAGCACTTTGCTATTTCAAAACCATTTTTTTTTTTTCAAAATTAGCGAGTTACATTGGGACACTGATATCAGGAATCCCTGAATATCCCTTGACATGTACTGAATATTTTTTTTAGTAGACAACCCAAAGTATTGATCTAGGCCCATTTTGTTATATTTCATGTCACCATTTCACCGCCAAATGCGATCAAATAAAAAAAAAATTGTTCACTTTTTCACAAAAACTTTAGGTTTCTCAATGAAATTATTTACAAACAGCTTGAGCAATTATGGCACAAATGGTTGTAAATGCTTCTCTTGGATCCCCTCTGCTCAGAAAAACATAATTTATGTAAGAACTTACCTGATAAATTAATTTCTTTCATATTAGCAAGAGTCCATGAGCTAGTGACGTATGGGATATACATTCCTACCAGGAGGGGCAAAGTTTCCCAAACCTCAAAATGCCTATAAATACACCCCTCACCACACCCACAAATCAGTTTAACGAATAGCCAAGAAGTGGGGTGATAAGAAAAAAGTGTGAAAGCATAAAAAATAAGGAATTGGAATAATTGTGCTTTATACAAAAAAATCATAACCACCACAAAAAAGGGTGGGCCTCATGGACTCTTGCTAATATGAAAGAAATGAATTTATCAGGTAAGTTCTTACATAAATTATGTTTTCTTTCATGTAATTAGCAAGAGTCCATGAGCTAGTGACGTATGGGATAATGAATACCCAAGATGTGGATCTTCCACGCAAGAGTCACTAGAGAGGGAGGGATAAAATAAAGACAGCCAATTCCGCTGAAAATAATCCACACCCAAAATAAAGTTTAAATCTTATAATGAAAAAAACTGAAATTATAAGCAGAAGAATCAAACTGAAACAGCTGCCTGAAGTACTTTTCTACCAAAAACTGCTTCAGAAGAAGAAAACACATCAAAATGGTAGAATTTAGTAAAAGTATGCAAAGAAGACCAAGTTGCTGCTTTGCATATCTGAACAACCGAAGCTTCATTCCTAAACGCCCAGGAAGTAGAAACTGACCTAGTAGAATGAGCTGTAATCCTTTGAGTTGGAGTTTTACCCGACTCGACATAAGCATGATGAATCAAAGACTTTAACCAAGACGCCAAAGAAATGGCAGAGGCCTTCTGACCTTTCCTAGAACCGGAAAAGATAAAAAATAGACTAGAAGTCTTTCGGAAATCTTTAGTAGCTTCAACATAATATTTCAAAGCTCTAACTATATCCAAAGAATGCAACAATCTTTCCTTAGAATTCTTAGGATTAGGACACAATGAAGGAACCACAATTTCTCTACTAATGTTGTTAGAATTCACAACCTTAGGTAAAAATTTAAAAGAAGTTCGCAACACCGCCTTATCCTGATGAAAAATCAGAAAAGGAGACTCACAAGAAAGAGCAGATAATTCAAAAACTGTTCTGGCTGAAGAGATGTCCAAAAAGAACAATACTTTCCATGAAAGTAATGAATGTCCAGAGCAAGCATATGCCCAAAATAGAAGAACCTGAAAAACCTTCAGAACCCAATTAAGACTCCAAGGAGGAGAAATTGGCTTAATGACAGGTTTGATACGAATCAAAACCTGAAAAAAGTGATAAATATCAGGAAGTAACACTGCCTTATCCTGATAAAAAATCAGAAAAGGATATTCACAAAAAAAGAGCAGATAACTCAAAAACTCTTCTAATAGAAGAAATAACCAAAAGGAACAATACTTTCCAAGAAAGTAATTTAATGTTCACAAAATGCATAGTTTCAAACGGAGGAGCCTGTAAAGCCCTCAGTACCAAATTGAGACTCCAAAGAGGAGAGATTGAATTAATGACAGGCGTGATATGGACCAAAGCCTGCACAACACAATGAATATCAGGATGATTAGCAATCTTTTCTGTAATAAAAAGAACAGAAAGAGTAGAGATTTGTCCTTAACAAAGAACTGAAGACAAAATCTTATCCAAACCAACCTGAAAAAATAATAAAATTCTATGAATTTTAAAAGAATGCCAAGAAAAGTAGGTCTTCCAGACTCAATATAAATCTTTCTAGAGACAGTTTTATGAGCCTGAAACATAGTATTAATCAATGAGTCAGAAAAACCTCTATGACTAAAAACCAAGCGTTCAATCTCCATCCCTTCAAATTTAATGATTTGAGATCCTGATGGAAAAAAATGGCCTTGAGAAAGAAAAGGTCTGGTTTAAACGGAGGTGTTCAACGTTGGCAACTGGCCATCCGAATGAGATTTGTATACCAAAACCTTAGAGGCCATGCTGGAACTACCAGCATAACAAAAATACTCCATAAGAATTTTGGAAGAAGAACTAGAGGCGGAAAGAAATAGGCAAAAAGATAATTCCAAAGAAATGTCAATGCATACACTATTTCCGCCTGAAGATTCCCGGACCTTAATAGGCCCCTGGGAAGTTCTTTATTCAGATGAGATGAAAAACATATCTGGGTAAGAGAGACCATTCTCCCGGAGGAAAACCTTGATTAACAGAGATAATCCGCTTCCCAAATATCTATACCTGGGAAAAAAACCACAGAATTTAGATAGGAGCTGGATTTAGCCCAAGCTGATATCCGAGACACTTCTGTCACAACCTAAGGACTGATAGTCCTACTCTGATGATTGACATACACTATAATAGTGATAATGTTTGAAAAACATTACACGTCTCTTCTTCAAAAAGAAACGAACTGAAAAATTCTGAGAAAACACGGAGTTCTAAAATATCAAATAGTAATCTCGCCTCCTGAGATTTCCAAACCCCTTGTGCTGACAGAGATCCTCAGACAGCCTCCCAACCAAAAAGACTCGCATCTGTAGAGATCATGGTCCAGGTTGAAAGAAACGAAGAGACCTGTAGAACTAAATGATGGTGATTTTAACCATCAAAACAAGGGATAAATATTAGGATTCGAAGATTTAAAATGTGAAATCCTAGAATCCCTGCACCATAATTCAGCATAAAAGACTGGAAAAGGTTCTTTCTATTGAAAATGAGCAAAGGGAATTAAATCCAATGCTGTGGCCATAAGACCTAAAACTTCTATGCATATATAGCAACTGAAGGAAATAATAGAGACTAAAGGTACAGACAAACGGAACACAATAAAATTGTCCCTTGTCTGATAGAGACAAAGACAGTGACACAAACTATCTGGAAACCTAAAAAAGGTGACCCTTGTGTGAGGAATCAAGAGCTTTTGAAAAAAAAAACCTCTAACTATGTCCTGAAGAGCAAGTGAATCATATGAGATTCCGCATCCTCAGAAAATAATCTGAATGAAAACAGAAAAATGAAAATATGCATTTATTGTATCTAATGAAAACAAATAATGCTATCACTGACCAAAAAAAGGCAGAATAGTTTGAATAAAACTCCAAAACCCATTTCCTAAAAATGGAACTGGAAGAAATACCCCAGAAGATTCCAGGTCTGAGCAGCGCTTGAACCCCATGGGTGCCCAGCCATGCTTCAACAGAATCCAAAATACATAGGACCCAAACACACTTAAAGAGAGCGTTAGCCTTACTGAAATAAAATCAAAGAAATTTGGACTGAATAGAACCAAATAAATTTCAAAGAAGTCTTAACCTGCCCCTTGCCAGCCAAGCTGGAATACGGCACGTACATCTCAATATTAGGTAGCTGATTTTGAACTGAAAAATTTCCAATTATAAACATGTTACTTGGGAAAGAATTCAGGAATTCGTTCCTTAATAAGAACAACCAAAGCTTAAAGTTTTAGTCTTAGAACTCAATCTTGAAGCCCAGAGTAACAGTTAAGAATTGAATCCAGTTATAAAACAAATAATTGATTATCTTAGAACAAAAGAAATATGGATTTTTTATTTTTTTTATTTTTTTTTAAAAACACAAAATTCATCTAGCTAAAATAGCTAAAGACATAGATTAATCCTCATTTGCGAAAATATTCAATAAAATGAAGACACAAATGAAATTATTAGCATGATAGACCAATTAAAGGAACAGTCAATACAGTGGACTTGCATAATCAATGAATGCAAAACAACAAGACAAATGCAACAGCACCTAGTCTAGTAAATGTTGTCCCTTAAGAATGCTAAAATAAATCATAATCTGATACTTGATCTTAAAGTAAACAGAACAAAAATGAAGCAATTGCAACTTCCAAATAAATCACAGGACCAAGAAAAGTACCTGAAACTAAATAATTTTCCATAAATTAAATACAACCATCTAAAGGAAAATAAATACTATTTTGCTATAGAAACAATAGCATAATTAGTAGGAGTAGAGATAGCCCCAATAAATTGGAGAACCCTCCAAATTTAATTTAACTGCTGGCAAAGAATATAGTTTAAAACCTTTGAAGAAGGAATAAAAGAAAATTCTCAGCCTATTCCATTCCCTAGTATGAGGAATTGGAAAGAAAACTTCTGAAAACACAGAAGAATAAATAAGAAGAAATAGTGTCAGCTAGTCTTAAAGAACTAGTTACCTTAATATCCAAAATAATCAACACCTTTTCAACAAAGAACAAATGTACTTTAATAAAAAAATAATAAAAAAGTAGATTTGTTAGTGTCAATATCTGATGAAGAAAATTCTGAAAGAGAAAAAACATCATCAGAGAAGGATAAAACAGTATGTTGTTGGTCATTTGAAACTTCAATAATTAAAAAAGAAGTGAAAGAGACCTAAAAATTTTATTAGAAGGCACGAAGTCAGACAAAGCCTTTAAAATAGAATCAGAAAAATATTTCTTATAAATCTTCTAAATATTTCTTGTACATAAGATGTAAGAATGGCAATAAAGCATAAATACTAATGGATTCTGCATGTAAAAGTATATTATAATAACGTATTACCAACCATAGCTAAAGATAAACATTTATAACATTTAAAATAAATTAACTTAGCTTTGGTAGAACTGAACTCAATTAAGCGTTTTTCCAGAAGTAGCTTTTGATCCAGGGTCAATCTGAGACATCTTGCAATATGTAATAGAAAAAACAACATATAAAGCAAAATTGATCAAATTCCTTAAATGACAGTTTCAGGAATGGGAAAAAAATGCCAATGAACAAGCTTCTAGCAACCAGAAGCAATAAACAATGAGACTTAAATAATGTGGAGCTAATAATGACGCCCATATTTTTTAGCGCCAAAAAAGACGCCCACATTATTTGGCGCCTAAATGCGCCAAAGTATCGCCGACACTTTTGGCGCAAAAGCGTAAAAAATGACGCAACTTCCGGTGACAAGTACGACGCCGGAAATAACTTAGAAATTTTTTTGCGCCATAAAAGTCTGCGCCAAGAATGACGCAATAAAATGAAGCATTTTCAGCCCCCGCGAGCCTAAAAGCCCACAGGGAAAAAAGTCAAATTTTAAGGTAAGAAAAAAATTTGATTATTCAAATGCATTATCCCAAATAATGAAACTGATTGTCTGAAATAAGGAATATTGAACATCCTGAATCAAGGCAAATAAATGTTTAAACACAAATATTTAGAACTTTATATAAAAGCGCCCAACCATAGCTTAGAGTGTCACAAAAATAAGACTTACTTACCCCAGGACACTCATCTACATGTAGTAGAAAGCCAAACCAGTACTGAAACGAGAATCAGTAGAGGTAATGGTATATAAGAGTATATCGTCGATCTGAAAAGGGAGGTAAGAGATGAATCTCTATGACCGATAACAGAGAACCTATGAAATAGACCCCGTAGAAGGAGATCATTGAATTCAAATAGGCAATACTCTCCTCACATCCCTCTGACATTCACTGCACGCTGAGAGGAAAACCGGGCTCCAACCTGCTGCGGAGCGCATATCAACGTAGAATCTAGCACAAACTTACTTCACCACCTCCACGGGAGGCAAAGTTTGTAAAACTGATTTGTGGGTGTGGTGAGGGGTGTATTTATAGGCATTTTGAGGTTTGGGAAACTTTGCCCCTCCTGGTAGGAATGTGTATCGCATACGTCACTAGCTCATGGACTCTTGCTAATTACATGAAAGAAACATAATTTATGTAAGAATTTACCTGATAAATTCATTTCTTTCATATTGGCAAGAGTCCATGAGCTAGTGACGTATGGGATATACAATCCTACCAGGAGGGGCAACGTTTTCCAAACCTCAAAATGCCTATAAATACACCCCTCACCCCACCCACAATTCAGTTTAACGATAGCCAAGTAGTGAGGTGATAAAGAAAGGAGTAAAAAGCATCAACAGGAAGAAAGGAATTTGGAAATAATTGTGCTTTATACACAAAAATCATAACCACCATAAAAAGGGTGGGCCTCATGGACTCTTGCAGGTAACACATTTTACTGCTGAAGGAAACTTTAAGGTCAAAGTAATTGACATAGCAAAGGTCCCTTTAAGAGGTGGGAATAGGTACAAAATCCTAGATAGGAAAGAGTTGTACTGGATTTATAAACTTAAAACCAGAATTCCTGATGGCCTCAACCTTGAATGGGATATTAGTTATTTTGTGTAAATAGTTTAGTTATACACCCGGTAAAAATGATTTCCCAATCTGGGGAGAAGCCTTAGCTAAATAGTGAAAATTTACCTTTTTATTTTATTACCAGGTTTAAATAAGTTAATTCCTATTTGGGAACAGAACACAATATTTGAAACTCCATTAGATAACAGACATACTTATTATGTATTCAATAAATATTCCTACTCTTGAATTTAGTTTCTTAGCTGGGACATAATTTGATAAACACATGAATATATTATATCATTTATTTTCAGTGTGTAAATTGGAGCTCTTTTTTAGAGATAAAAGTGTATAGTATAGTCATATATGGGAGTAGTGCTTGAAGTAATTTATATTGAGCTTTTGGTATCAATTAGACTTAGTGAATGCTTAGATCATTATTGTTAAATAGGAGTGTTTTTTATTTTTTGGATTTCTTATCTAAACAAATTAATTGTTCTTTCTATTACATTCTGCAAAATAATAGCTTTTTGACAATGTACACGGCAGCATATTTTATGTTAGTTTACATATACTTTAAATGTGTGTTATTGTTACATTAAAGGGTTAAATATGCATGTACCATGACCCAGTAGGAACACATACCGTCTCTGATGAAACGCCACTAGGGGGCGTGAAACGCGTCAGACGTTCATCCCGTGTCACCCTTTTGCCTCAATTGAAAAAAATAAATAAAGTTTTTGGAAATTTTGATGCTGGTGCTGCCTAATTTTTATTTTTTGATATTTTACTCATGGACTCTTAATTTATCAGGTAAGTTCATGAGCTAGTGATGTTTGGGATAGCAATACCCAAGATGTGGAACTCCACACAAGAGTCACTAGAGAGGGAGGGATAAAACAAAAACGGCCATTTTTAGCGGAAAAAAAATTAATCCACAACCCAAAATATAAATTTATTCTCATAAATGAAAAGAAAAACTTAAAACATAAGCAGAAGAATCAAACTGAAACAGCTGCCTGAAGAACCTTTCTACCAAAAACTGCTTCCGAAGAAGCAAATACATCAAAATGGTAGAATTTAGTAAATGTATGCAAAGAAGACCAAGTTGCTGTTTTTCAAATCTGATCAACTGAAGCTTCATTCTTTAAAGCCCACGAAGTGGAGACTGATCTAGTAGAATGAGCTGTAATTCTGAGGCGGGGCTTCATCCGACTCCAAATAAGCTTGATGAATCAAAAGCTTTAACCACAAAGCCAAGGAAACAGCAGAAGCCTTCTGACCTTTTCTAGAACCAGAAAAGATAACTAATAGACTAGAAGTTTTCCTGAAATCTTTAGTAGGTTCAACATAATATTTCAAAGTTCTTACCACATCCACAGAATGTAGGGATCTCTCCAAAGAATTCTTAGGATTAGGACAGAAGGATGGGACAACAATTTCTCTATTAATGTTGTTAGAATTCCCAACCTTAGGTAAGAATTTAAATGAAGTCCACAAAACCGCCTTATCCTGATGAAAAACCAGAAAAGGAGATTCACAAAAAAGAGCAGATAATTCAGAAACTCTTCTAGCAGAAGAGATGACCAAAAGGAACAACACTTTCCAAGAAAGTAGTTTAATATCCAAAGAATGCATAGGCTCAAAAGGAGGAGCCTGTAAGGCCTTCAAAACCAAATTAAGACTCCAAGGAGGAGAGATTGATTTAATGACAGGCTTGATATGAACCAAAGCCTGTACAAAACAGTGAATATCAGGAAGCTTAGAAATCTTTCTGTGAAATAAAACAGAAAGAGCAGAGATTTGTCCCTTCAATGAACTTGCAGACAAACACTTATCCAAACCATCCTGAAGAACCAGTAAAATTCAAGGAATTCTGAAAGAATGCCAAGATAATTTATGAGAAGAACACCATGAAATATAAGTCTTCAAAACTCGATAATAAATCTTTCTAGAAACAGATTTACCAGCCTGTAACATAGTATTAATCCCTGAGTCATAGAAACCTCTATGACTAAGCGTTCAATTTCCATACCATCAAATTTAATGATTTGAGATCCTGATGGAAAAATGGACCTTGAGAAAGAAGGTCCGGCCTTCACAGAAGTGGCCAAGGTTGGCAACTAGACATCCAAACAAGATCCGCATACTAAAACCTGTGAGGCCATGCTGGAGCCACCAGCAACACAAACAATTGCTCCATGATGATTTTGGAGATCACTCTTGGAAGAAGAACTAGAGGCGGGAAAATATAAGTAGGTTCATAACACCACGGAAGTGTCAACGCATCCACTGCTTCCACCTGAGGATACCTGGACAGGTAGTTGGGAAGATTCTTGTTTAGATGAGAAGCCATCAGATCTATTTCTGGAGGACCCCACATCTGAACAACCTGAGAAAACACATCTGGATGGAGGGACCACTCCCCCGGATGTAAAGTCTGAAGGCTGAGATAATCCGCCTCCCAATTGTCTATACCTGGGATATAGACAGGAGCTGGATTACGCCCAAGCAAGTATCCGAGATACTTCTTTCATAGCTTGGGGACTGAGTCCCACCCTGATTGACATATGCCACAGTTGTGATATTGTCTGTCTGAAAACAAACGAACGGTTCTCTCTTTAACAGAGGCCAAATCTGAAGAGCCCTGAAAATAGCACGGAGTTCCAAAATATTGATTGGTAATCTCGCCTCTTGAGATTTCCAAACCCCTGCGCTGTCAGAGATCCCCAAACAGCTCCCCAACCTGAAAGACTTGTATCTGTTGTGATCACAGTCAAGGTTGGACGAACAACAGAGGCCCCGTGAACTATACAATGGTGATCTAACCACCAAGTAAGAGATAGTCTAACATTGGGATTTAAGGATATTAATTGTGATAGCCTTGTATAATCCTTGCACCATTGGTTTAGCATACAAAGCTGAAGAGGTCTCATGTAAAAACGAGCAAAGGGGATCGCGTCCGATGCTGCAGTCATGAGACCTAAAACCTCCATGCACATAGCTACTGAAGGGAATGACTGAGACTAAAGGTTCCGACAAGCTGCAAAGAATTTTAAACGTCTCTTGACTGTTAGAGACAGAGTCATGGACACTGAATCTATCTGGAAACCTAAAAAGGTGACCCTTGTCTGAGGAATCAAATACCTTTTTGGCAAATTTATCCTCCAACCATGTTTTCGAAGAAACAACACTAGTTGATTCATGTGAGATTCTGCAGAATGTAAAGACTGAGCTAGTATCAAGTTATCGTCTAAATAAGGAAACACCACAATACCCCGCTCTCTGATTACAGAGAGTAGGGCACTGAGAACCTTTGAAAAGATTCTTGGAGCTGTCGCTAGGCCAAATGGAAGAGCGACAAATTGGTAATGCTCGTCTAGAAAAGAGAATCTCAGGAACTGATAATGATCTGGATGAATCGGAATATGAAGATATGCATCCTGTAAGTCTATTGTGGATGTATAATGTCCTTGCTGAACAAAAGGAAGAATAGTCCTTATAGTCACCATTTTGAAAGTTGGTACTCTTACATATCAATTCAAAATTTTCAGATCCAGAACTGGTCTAAATGAATTTTATTTCTTTGGGACAATGAATAAATTTGAATAAAACCCCAGAACCTGTTCCTGAAACGGAACTGGCATGATTACCACTGAAAACTCCAGGTCTGAAACACACTTCAGGAAAGCCTGAGCCTTTACTGGATTTGCTGGGATGAGTGAGAGAAAATATCTTCTCACAGGAGGTCTTACTCTGAATCCTATTCGATACCCCTGAGAGACAATACTCAGAATCCATTGATTTTGGACAGAATTTGTCCAAACATCCTTAAAAAAAATCTTAATCTGCCAACTACCAGCTGAGCTGGAATGAGGGCAGCACCTTCATGTGGACTTGGGGGCTGGCTTTGGTTTCTTAAATTGCTTGGATTTATTCCAGTTTGAAGAAGGTTTCCAATTGGAAACAGATTCCTTGGGGGAAGGATTAGGTTTCTGTTCCTTATATTGTTGAAAGGAACGAAAACGGTTAGAAGCTTTAGATTTGCCCTTAGGTTTTTTATCCTGAGGCAAAAAAACTCCCTTCCCTCCAGTGACAGTTGAAATAATCGACTGAGAACCAAATAACTTATTACCTTGGAAAGAAAGAGATAGCAATCTGGGCTTAGAAGTCATGTCAACATTCCAAGATTTAAGCCACAAAGCTCTTCTAGCTAAAATACCTAAAGACATAGATTTAACATCAATTTTGATGATATAAAAAATGGCATCACAAATAAAATGATTAGCATGTTGAAGCAAGCGAACAATGCTAGACAAATCAGAATCCAATTCTTGTTGTGCTAAATTTTCCAACCAAAAATTTGATGCAGCTGCAACATCAGCCAAAGAAATTGCAGGCCTGAGAAGATGACCCGAATACAAATAGGCTTTCCTTAGATAAGATGCAAGTTTCCTACTAAAGGATCTTTAAAAGAAGTACTATCTTCCATAGGAATAGTAGTACGTTTAGCAAGAGTAGAGATAGCAAGATCAACTCTGGGGATCTTTTCCCAAAACTCCAATGTAACTGCTGGCAAAGGATACCATTTTTTAAACCTTGAAGAAGGAATAAAAGAAGTACCAGGCCTATTCCATTCCTTAGAAATCATATCAGAAATAGCATCAAGAACTGGAAAAAACTCTGGAGTAACCACAGGAGGTTTATAAACAGAATTTAAATGTTTACACTAGTTTTAACATCAAGAGGACTAGTTTCCTCAATATCCAATGTAATCAACACTTCTTTTAACAAAGAACGAATATACTCCATTTTAAATAAATAAGTAGATTTGTCAGTGTCAATATCCGAGGAAGGATCTTCTGAATCAGATAGATCCTCATCAGAGGAGGATAATTTAGTATGTTCTCGGTCATTTGAAATTTCATCAACTTTATGAGAAGTTTTAAAAGACCTTTTACGTTTATTAGAAGGCGGGATGGCAGACAAAAGCCTGAATAGAATCAGCAATAAATTCTTTTAAATTCACAGGTATCTCTTGTACATTAGATGTTGAAGGAACAGCAACAGGCAATGTACTATTACTGATGGACACATTATCTGCATGTAAAAGTTTATCATGACAACTATTACAAACCACAGATGGAGATATAATTTCCACAAGTTTACAACAAATGCACTTAGCTTTGGTAGAACTGTTATCAGGCAGCAGGGTTCCAACAGTGATTTCTGAGACAGGATCAGATTGAGACATCTTGCAAATGTTAGACAAAAAAACAACATATAAAGCAAAATTATCAATTTCCTTATATGGCAGTTTCAGGAATGGGGAAAAAAATGCAAACTGCATAGCCCTCTGATAGAGAAAAAAGTATAACGCACAACAGAAACAGAATTTTTTTTGGCGTTAACAACATCCGGAAATGACACACTCGCGTCATTGAAGATGCAACCTTGTGAAAGGAATCGGCGTCAACTAAGACGCCGGAAGTGACGAATTTGCATCATCGAACATAACTTTGTGCCAAAAACATTGTGCGCCAAAAATGACGCAATATACTTTGGCATTTTGCGCCCTCGCGAGCCTAATCCTGCCTGTGAATTAGAAAATGACAGTCAATTGAAAAAAAGACTATACCCCAGGTAAGAAATAATTTTTCCTAAAAAAATACATTTCCCAGATATGAAACTGACAGTCTGCAAAAGGAAATATACTGAAAACTTGAATCATGGCAAACGTAAGTACAATACATATATTTAGAACTTTATATAAATACATAAAGTGCTAAACCATAGCCGAGAGTGTCTTAAGTAATGAAAACATACTTACCAAAAGACACAAATCCACATATAGCAGATAGCCAAACCAGTACTGAAACGGTTATCAGTAGAGGTAATGGAATATTAGAGTATATCGTCAATCTGAAAAGGGAGGTAGGAGATGAATCTCTACGACCGATAACAGAGAACCTATGAAATAGATCTCCCGTGAGGAAACCCATTGCATTCAATAGGTGATACTCCCTTCACATCCCTCTGACATTCACTGTACTCTGAGAGGAATCAGGCTTCAAAATGCTGAGAAGCGCATAACAACGTAGAAATCTTAGCACAAACTTACTTCACCACCTCCATACGAGGCAAAGTTTGTAAAACTGAATTGTGGGTGTGGTGAGGGGTATATTTGTAGGCATTTTGAGGTTTGGGAAACTTTGCCCCTCCTGGTAGGATTGTATATCCCATACGTCACTAGCTCATGGACTCTTGCCAATTACATGAAAGAAATAGACATATATGGCTTTGGCATTGATTTTTGGTAATTAGAAGGCCGCTAATTGCCACTGGGTTATTAAGGTAGCTTGTAGGGTTAATTTTAGCTTTAGTGTAGAGATCAGCCTCCCACCTAACACATCCCATGCACTGATCCCCTCCCTGATCCCTCTCAAATAGCTCTCTTCCTTCCCCCACCTCACAATTGTCACCGCCATCTTATGTACTGGCAGAAAATAAAGGTGCTTTTTTTTACTTTTTTAACTATATTTTATTTGAAGTGTAGGATCCCCCATTACCACCCAATCTCCCTGACCCCCCCCCCCCCCCAAACAGCTCTCTAAGCCTCCCCCTTCACCTATTGGTCGCCATCTTAGGTACTGGCAGCACTTTGCACAAAAAAAAACTATATTCTGTAGTGTAGCTTCTTCCCCCCCCCCCTCAAGACCTTCTCCCCCTCCTCAATACCTTCTCCCCCTCCCGGATCCCTTTCCAAAACATTTTTCCCTCTCCCTCCTTCGGCCGATTAAACTGAAGTAGACAAGACAGTGCCGATTATCGTGCGTGTGCACACGCACACGCTCCCGAGCCCGGCCCCCGTGCACGTTCACAGACTGTATCTGGTGTTGCATTGGCGATAGGCTGCCCACCCGCCTCCCTGCTATTGCTCTCACCCACCAACGATCGGCACCATCGCTGTCCGGTGCAGAGAGGGCCACAGAGTGGCCCCTCTCATCATCGGTAACTCTGCAAATCTATTTATGCAGTGCCCCACTCGTGGAGCATGCAGACATAGCCTGACCTCGCAATTTTAAGTGAGATCGCGGCAGGGTACATCGCTGGTCCTTAAGGGTATAACGGCCAGCATCGTAAAGGGTACAACGCTGGTCGGTAAGAGGTTCAACAACTCTTTTACCTCCAAAAAAAACAAAAACAAAGTCCCCTCCAACAGTAAAGCCCCCCAAAATAAAAAAAACATAAGTCTAAAAAAAAACTAAGCTACCCATTGCCCCTAAAGGGCCATTTGTATGAACATTGCCCTTAAAATGGCATTCAGCTCTTTTACTGCCTATTCCTAATCTTAAAAAAAAAAAATAACACTAACCCCAGAAAATCTACTCACGGCTCCTGAAGTCGGGACCATCCAGGTGGTTGGTTGGGTGGGGGTTTTACTCTTGTGGGGACTTTGCAATTGTTTGGAGGTAAAAGAGCTGTTTAACTTAGGGCAATGCCCTATAAAAGGCTCTTTTAAGGGCTATTGGTAGTTTATTGTTAGGTTAAGGGGTGTTTTTCTTTTGGGGGGGGCTTTTTATTTTTATAGGGCTATTAGATTAGGTGTAAGTTTTATTATTTTGGATAATTTTATTATTTTTGTAATCAGAGTTTTTTATTTTTCGTAATTTTAGTGTTTATTATTTTTGTAATGTTAGTTTTTTTATTTTATTTGTAGTGTTATTTAATATTGTAATGTTAGGTTTTTTATTTTTCATTTATTTTATTTAAAAATAGTAGTTAGTTTAATTTATAGTTTAAACTTAGTTTTTTTTATTTCACAGGTAAGTTTTTATTTATTTAAAGATAGTTATATTGTAATTTTAATTTAAAGTTAGGGGGGTTTTAGGTTTAGGGGTTAATAGTTTAATTTAGTGTTTTGCGATGTGGGGGGCGGCAGTTTAGGGGTTAATAGTTTTATACACTGTTGGCGATGTGGGGGTGTTGATGGATTAGGGGTTAATAGGTTTAATATAGTATTTGTGATGTGGGAGGGTGGCGGTTTAGGGGTTAATAGGTAGTTTATGGGTGTTCGTGTACTTTGTAATATTTTTGTTATGAGTTTTGTGAAACGTTTTCGTTTTGTAAAATCCATAACTACTGGTCTCAGATCGTGGAATGGATTGTGTCAGTATAGGCTATAAAGCAAGCATTTTAGCCGGACCGCACAACCTGTAATATGGTGCAATGTAAAAGTCATTTTTGAGTGTGGAATGAAGAGTTGCATTACAGATGGCTGATTAAAAGCATGTATTATGTGGTTGTAGGCTAGAGACCCAGGAAGAAATTGAATTGACGTGACCCTGGGCCTATCACCATTTCAATTAACTTTGTAATTAACTCTTCCATTTTGCTTTTAAATCTAGCTGTGTGCTTGCAAGAGAGTGTGAATAAAATGTTTTCTCATCATATTGCAGCCATAGTTTTCGAATTTAAGTTCTTCAGCCCTGTCTTATATCTAGGTATAAGAACTCACTTGAGTCAATCTTGACACCAATGAGCTACCATGTTTAAAATTATGTGCAGCTCATGTGTACAACAGGCAACGGTCTGCTTCACATGTTGCCACTATTATTATGCTTAGGGCAATTTATTTATTTTGCCCCCCTCTGGAAAAATTTCTGCGGACGCCCATGTCCACAACTTGGGTAGCTTACTTAAAGGGACAGTCAAGTCAAAATTAAATTTAAATGATTCAGACAGAGCACATAATTGTAAACAACTTTCCAATTCACTTCCATAACCTAAATGAGCACAATCTTTTTATATGCACACTTTCCGGGGCACCAGCTCATACTGACCATGTGCGAAATTCAAAGGATATACATAAATGCATTTTGTGATTGGTGGAAGGCTGTCACATGGTGCATTAGAAAGTAAAATGTAACTGACATGTGTCAGAAAAAATATCTACTCATTTTAAATTTAAACATGATTATTTTGAATTGTCTTTTTATTATGCATTTATTGATTATGCAACTATATGTTTAATGGTCCTTTAAGGCTTCTAAAATATTGATCTACAGACCCATGTATTAAGGAGTTGGTCATCACCAATTTATGGTATTGCAGCATACAAAACATATGGCGCATACCTTACAGATTGCAATGAGATGGACAGGTTTGTAACGGTATAAGCACATACTACTTTGCAATACCTTTGAGGAAATATCTTTTACAGTGGTAACAAAAATGGGAAAATGGCACTGAACTTCATTGTAAAAATCACAAAAATGTTTCAGACTTTTTACACAGACCTAAAAGTAAACCAAAACAATGTATCTTCTCCATTAAATATAATGTTATTTAATAAAGCTGAATTCAAAAGGATATGTGTAGACCATAGTGCTAAGTATTACATAATACAAAAGACAAGGAAAACATGAAAAAGTCAAAAACTCTATACCCAATAAAATATGTGTGCTCTAATACAGTGTGTGTTTAATACATGGAGAAAAGATGCCTATAATGATTAAAACATAACTTACCATAATACACAAATATTACCATTACTATTTATTTGGGTATTAAATCTAACACACTACCGTTTATAAGGTTAAATGCCTTTATATTAGAAATAGGGTAGATTTTCCATTTGGCAAATATTTTTTAGTACATGTATCAAAAAACAAAAGTCTCAATACACATGTGTAAAGTTAAAGGACAGGGAACCCCCAATTTTTATTTTGTGATTCGGATAGAACATACAATTTTAATCAACTTTCCAATATACTTCTATGATCAAATTTACTTAAAGGGATAGTAAACCCCAAAATATTATTTTAGGATTCAGATAGAAAAACAAAATTTATGCTTACCTGATAAATTTATTTCTCTTGTGGTGTATCCAGTCCACGGGTTCATCCATTACTTGTGGGATATTCTCCTTCCCAACAGGAAGTTGCAAGAGGACACCCACAGCAGAGCTGTCTATATAGCTCCTCCCCTAACTGCCACCCCCAGTCATTCGACCGAAGACAAGCAAGAAAAAAGGAGAAACTATAGCGTGCAGTGGTGACTAGTTTGAAAATAAAAAACACCTGCATTAAAATGACAGGGCGGGCCGTGGACTGATACACCACAAGAGAAATAAATTTATCAGGTAAGTATAAATTTTGTTCTCTCTTGTAAAGGTGTATCCAGTCCACGGGTTCATCCATTACCTGTGGGATACCAATACCAAAGCTTTAGGACACGGATGAAGGGAGGGACAAGGCAGGATACTTAAACGGAAGGCACCACTGCCTGTAAGACCTTTCTCCCAAAAAAAGCCTCTGAGGAAGCAAAAGTATCGAATTTGTAGAATTTAGAAAAGGTATGAAGCGAAGACCAAGTCGCCGCCTTACAAATCTGTTCAACAGAGGCCTCATGTTTAAAAGCCCATTTCAGCCCTTTCAGGAGGCTGCTGGCCAGCAGTCTCATAAGCCAAGCGGATTAAGCTTCTTAGCCAAAACGAAAGAAGTTGCCGAAGCCTTTTGGCCTCTCCTCTGTCCAGAGTAGACAATAAACAAAGCAGATGTTTGACGAAAATCCTTCGTAGCTTGTAAATAAAACTTTAAAGCACGAACCACATCAAGATTGTGTAATAGACGTTCCTTCTTTGAAGAAGTATTAGGACATAATGAAGGAACAACAATCTCCTGATTGATATTCTTATTAGAAACCCAGGTTTGGTACGTAAAACTACCCTATCTGCATGGAAAATAAGATAAGGGGAATCCCACTGTAAAGCAGATAACTCCGAAACTCTTCGAGCCGAGGAGATAGCTACTAAAAACAGAACTTTCCAAGATAAAAGTTTAATATCTATGGAATGCAAAGGTTCAAACGGAACCCCTTGAAGAACTTTAAGAAATAAATTTAAACTCCATGGCGGAGCAACAGGTTTAAACACAGGCTTGATTCTAACCAAAGCCTGACAAAACGCCTGAACGTCTGGAACCTCAGCCAGACGTTTGTGCAAAAGAATAGACAGAGCAGAAATCTGTCCCTTTAAGGAACTAGCTGACAATCCCTTCTCCAATGCTTCTTGGAGAAAGGATAATATCTTAGGAATCCAGACCTTACTCCATGAATAGCCCTTGGATTCACACCAATGAAGATATTTACACCATATCTTATGATAGATTTTCCAGGTGACAGGCTTTCGAGCCTGAATTAAGGTATCAATGACCGACTCGGAAAAACCACGCTTTGATAAAATCAAGCGTTCAATCTCCAAGCAGTCAGACGCAGAGAAATTAGATTTGGATGTTTGAAGGGACCTTGAAGTAGAAGGTCCTGCCTCAGCGGCAGAGTCCATGGTGGAAAGGATGACATGTCCACCAGATCTGCATACCAAGTCCTGCGTGGCCACGCAGGAGCTATCAAAATCACTGAAGCTCTCTCCTGCTTGATCTTGGCAATCATCCGAGGGAGCAGAGGAAACGGTGGAAACACATAAGCCAGGCTGAAGGACCAGGGCGCTGCTAGAGCATCTATCAGCGCTGCCTGGGGATCCCTTGACCTGGACCCGTAACAAGGAAGCTTGGCGTTCTGACGAGACGCCATGAGATCCAGTTCTGGTTTGCCCCATAGTTGAATCAGCTGGGCAAATACCTCCGGATGGAGCTCCCACTCCCCCGGATGAAAAGTCTGCCGACTTAGAAAATCCGCCTCCCAGTTCTCTACTCCTGGGATATGGATAGCTGAGAGATGGCAAGAGTGAATCTCTGCCCATAGAATTATCTTTGAAACCTCCAACATTGCCAGGGGGCTCCTTGTTCCCCCCTGATGGTTGATATAGGCTACAGTCGTGATGTTGTCCGACTGAAATCTGATGAACCTGACCGCAGCTAGCTGAGGCCAAGCCTGAAGAGCATTGAATATCGCTCTTAGTTCCAGAATGTTTATCGGCAGGAGGGCTTCCTCCTGAGTCCACGAACCCTGAGCCTTCAGGGAGTTCCAGACTGCGCCCCAGCCCAGAAGGCTGGCATCTGTCGTCACTATAGTCCATTCTGGCATGCGGAAACTGATTCCCCTGGACAGATGGACCCGAGATAGCCACCAGAGAAGAGATTTCCTGGTCTCTTGAACCAGATTTATCCGGGGAGACAAATCTGTTTAGTCCCCATTCCACTGATTGAGCATGCAAAGTGGCAGTGGTCTGAGATGTAGGCGGGCAAACGGAACTATGTCCATTGTCGCTACCATTAGGCCGATTACTTCCATACACTGAGCCACTGATGGCCGAGAAGTGGAATGAAGAGCACGGCAGGAAGTTAGAAGTTTTGACAACCTGACCTCCGTCAGAAAAATTTTCATTTCTA
Organism: Bombina bombina; assembly: GCF_027579735.1. Classification (NCBI taxonomy): domain Eukaryota; kingdom Metazoa; phylum Chordata; class Amphibia; order Anura; family Bombinatoridae; genus Bombina; species Bombina bombina. Next base: position 115,798,266 of record NC_069505.1, read on the forward strand.
CTGAATCTATCAGAGTTCCTAGGAAGGAAACTCTTGTGAGAGGGGAGAGAGAACTTTTTTCTTCGTTCACCTTCCACCCGTGAGACCTCAGGAATGCCAGAACAATGTCCGTATGGGACTTGGCGATTTGAAAAGTCGACGCCTGTATCAGAATGTCGTCTAGGTAAGGAGCCACCGCTATGCCTCGTGGCCTTAGAACCGTCAGTAGGGACCCTAGAACCTTCGTAAAGATTCTTGGTGCCATGGCTAACCCGAAGGGAAGAGCCACAAACTGGTAATGCCTGTCTTAAGAAATTTGTTTAGGATCTTGAGATCGATGATTGGTCTGAAACTTCCCTCTTTTTTGGGAACTATAAACAGATTTGAATATAAGCCCTGCCCCTGTTCCTCCCTTGGAACTGGGTGGATCACTCCCATAACCAATAGGTCTTGAACGCAACGTAAGAATGCCTCTCTCTTTATCTGGTTTGCAGATATTTGTGAGAGATGAAATCTCTCTAGAAATAAATATACTGACCATACCTCAAAGCAGGTAATCTGCAAACCGTCCCCCCAACTGAAGTTTTCTTTCCATACTCTTCAGTTATGTGTGAGAACAGCAATGGACCTTAGTTACAAACCGCTAAGATCATCAACCTCCAGGCAGATTCTTCTTCCAATTTCTGCCTGAGAGTAAAACAGTACAACGCCGGTACCGTTTAAAAATAACAAACTCTTGATTGAAGGTAAAAACTACACTAAGTCACCACATCTCTCTTACACTTCCTATCTTGTCGAGAGTTGCAAGAGAATGACTGGGGGTGACAGTTAGGGGAGGAGCTATATAGACAGCTCTGCTGTGGGTGTCCTCTTGCAACTTCCAGTTGGGAAGGAGAATATCCCACAAGTAATGGATGAACCCGTGGACTGGATACACCTTTACAAGAGAAATACAATTTTAAACAACTTTCCAATTTAATTCTATTATCAAATTGTTCTTTATTCTCTTGTCACCCATTGCTGAAGAGACATCATTGCACTACTGACAGGAAGCTGAAAATATCTATTTAGCCAATCACAAGAGACAAATGTGTGCAGGCACCAATTAGCAGCAGCTCCCACTAGTGTATATGTGCATATTCATTTTTTAACAAGGGATACTAAGAGAACGAAGCACATTTGAAAATAGAAGTGAATTTAAAAATGTCTTAAAATGACCTGCTCCATTGCATGAATCATGCAGGTTTAATTTTGACTTTCCTATCCCTTTATTGTGGAGAATGCTTCTTTGCCACTATCTAGGGCACAGTTGATATAAAAAAAAATAAAAAAATAATAATCTTCCAATATTTGATAGTTCAACCATTGTGCAACCCCATTGTGACTGTCTGCCCAACGTTTATATAATTTACTCTCTTGACTTGGAGAATTACATTTTAAAATTTTACTCTGCTTTCTACATCAAAGGACTTCTTGCCAAATTGACCCACTCTTATGTTAAGAAGTCTTCAAAGTGCAGTATGATAAACCACACTGAAAACTGAATAACTCTATTCCATAGTATAATCCAATCATATTTAGAAGAAAACTAAAAATAAATGACCCAGATCTATTATATGATCAAAAATGTCTATTGTGCACAAAACAAATTCATAACAGACACCAGATACACATTTTGTTGAGAGCCAGGTAAGGATTGTTATATAAACATACTGTATATATTAATGTTAAAACAAATTTGAGATGGGGTAAAATTCAAAGACCCATGACTCCCTTGCTCCAGGGATTTGTGAAGTCCTGGTATATGATCCCCAGACAACCCCCCCCCCCCTCTATGTTAGAGAAGGAACTGTGCACATCTCAGATCATTTTATGGAAAACACACAAACGTGCAAGAGATTACATATGGGATCATTTTCCCGTGTAGCTCATCAGAAACAAATCATTATGCCAGGTCAATTACTTACTGTAAGTAATTTGTTTACATACTAAGCGCTGACGAATAACGGTGGTGTTATTAGTTATGTTTATGTAACATTGCCAGAAAATCAAAACCATTTGATAAGCATCAGAGCACTGGGCTCAGCTGGGCTTACATATATTATAGAAAAGTGCACAGGCAATGCTGCACATTCATATATGTAGGCTTATCATACTAATTATAAGCTGTATATCTCTATACAAATGAAAAAAATGATGGCAGCCTGATTCTAAACTATAAATCATACTAAATATATAGCCTCAACAACAAAAAAAACATTTGTTCCATTAAATATAAACTTTACAAAGATCACCAACATTGGTTCACAGGTTCTTATAACGTGTCCAATCACAGAACATTATTTACCATCTATATTTACAGTCCAACTGTAACATTTATTACTTACAGATCAAATGGGAATTGAAAATGTACAATAGATAATAATTTAAGTCTTAAACCAGCATGTTCTTAATTTTGGAAGCTTAATTTTTGACTTGCATGTCCCTTTAAATTAAAGAATGAGGGGGGCGGACACGGACTAGGCCAGACGAAATGTTGTTTGTGGTATCTATATTGATTTTATCGAATGTTCGGTTACAAAGTTGAATCAGCGGGACATAACGTGTATTTTTGGAGTAATATCTTTATTGTTATTTGAATGACCTTTGACCATTGGAAAGTTCAATCATTGATTTATTGTATCTGTAAAAATTTTCTTGAATAAAAATATTTCAACATAAATTAAAGAATGAGGCTTGGGGTGTGGTCAATATTTGATGTTTCAGGGAAAGTTCTTACCAGAACTGACAAACTAATTGTAATAGATTATACAATTGTATATAGTAAGCTCTTATCTGTATATCTATTTATAACTCTGCCCTAGAGGTCATAGTCAACACTTAAATTATAAATATCATTCATTCATATTTAAACCTTTATTGAAAAGCGTAAAAGAAAAAAAAACGGGTTGGAAATTTTAAATTGTAACAGTTAAAAGAAGATTATGAATAAAGCCCTTACAATCCGAGGGCTATAATTAAATTATCATTATTTAATATACTGCTGGCTTATATCTAAAGTGAGTTTACCAATAAACTATTTTTTACAACATAATTTAGCAAATTAAAACCGATGAGAGACAAAGCTTCTCCAAGAAGACCCCTGACGCGCGTTTCACAAAAAACACTTCCTCAGAGGGGGAAAGTTCTTACCAGTTCTGGAGTTTGCAAACCCTTAACATTCTAGACCAATACGTGATCAGTGTTTTCCAGATAAAATGTTGCCAGCCGGGTGGCATTATAAAGTATCCGGATGTAAGCAGTGTAATACTTTGTATTATTACTACATTATCTGCTACCCAAAGCACAAATTAATTGCACAATTTAACAAATTATTTAATAATAATTTGGGCAACGAATATTGAACATTTTTAATATTAGCATATTATTAAACATTATATAATATTAGCATAATATTAAACATTAGCCAGGTGGTTAGTAAAATCAGAAAAAAAGGGCCTGGGGAGAACACAGTGATCTTGTTGCAGCTTAGTTGTCATTATGCAAACCTCTGATCACAAGTGCCTCAGTATTGTTGGTTTAGTTTCAATTAGCTGGCACTCACCCACCACATACGAAGGCATTTTATTCATTGGAGCATTTGAGCTTGGCTTGAAGAAGATGTATATTTGCATGTGATCTGGATAATAGTGATGGCCAACCTTGGCTACCCAGATGTTTTGGAACTACATTTCCCATGATGCTTAGGCACTCTACAGTCCAGTTGAGCATCATGGGAAATGTAGTTCTGAATCATCAGGGGTGCCTAGGATAGCCATTTCTGGCCTAGGCCATGTTGCTTTATGATATCTCCCTTTGTTAGCAAATAACAACATGGAACGTAAGAAGCAGCCCTGCTGGAAAACAAACGCATAATAAAAAAAATGACAGAACTGATCCCTCCACCTTCCTTTCCTGTGCAGAGAATCCTGAACATGTGCAATGCCTGATCATTTATTCTCTCACTCCAAGATGCTAGTTGGCAAAATTAAATCTTCTAGAATCCGTCATCCTGTACATACAGCCCTGAGAAGTTGCTCCACAGACCCATTTTCTGGAATCTGTTTGTCTCCAGCTCCAAAAAGGGCCTGTTAAAGGAAAGCCAACTACAGAGACTGTATCAATAAAGCCACCAAGTGAGATGCTGCTTCAGATGAAGAGAAAAGACAATACTCTGGGGCTGGCTCATCTTGTTCCATTTCTTCAGGAAAAGGAAGTACTGTTGCACTGGACAAATCTTCCTGCATGCTGTTTAGACCATTGTTTCTCAACCGTGGTCCTCAAGTACCCCCAATAGTCCAGGTTTTCATTATAGCTGAACCAGTGCACAGGTGAAATAATCAGCTGATGGATGAGAGCAGGTTAGTAACCATGGTTACTGATCAGCTGATTACTTCACCTGTGCACTGGTTCGGCTATAATGAAAACATGGCCTGTTGGGGGTACTTGAGGACCGCGGTTGAGAAACACTGGTTTAGACTACATGGCTTCATCCAGGTCCTGATTGGGAGAAGGCTGCAATGCAATAGATTGTTCAGGTATCGGGTAATATCCTGAAACTTCTATGGTCAAAAACACTGTTTTCTTCTGTTATTGAAAACTGGAGAATCAGCATCTGTGTAAAAGCCCTTGGGCTGAGAAAATGCCACCAATTGGTAATGCAGTGTTCCTACAGCAAACTAGGTACCACACATGATGGCTTACTACTAGAATATAAAAGTGGCCATTCTTGAGGTCTACACTAACCAGATATGAAATCACATAGATTTATTTCATAAAAGTAAACTGACTATCTTGAAATTGAGATCATCAAGGGATTACTAACCTGTAGGGAAATATATAAGCTGATAACAAAATAAAACTAAATAAATCCATTGTAAAATAATTTAGTACAAACAAATTATGGTAAAATTAAATAAAACCTCACATATGTTGCCCACTTGAGCATATGTTGCCCAATATTTTCAATATATATATATATATATATATATATATATATATATATATATATATATATATATATATATATATATATATATATATATATATATTATTTTTCTGAAAGAAAATGAGAAATACATGATCCAGTTAGGATCACCTGTTGCACCACAAAATGTGTATACAAGAATAACAATGATCTTAAAATCTTTGTTGCACACTAAAGCACCATAGCTTTTCTGTTGCTCACAGATATGGTAGTCTGGTCTCATTTTATATTTACAGAATTTAGGCTTGTTTAGCATGAATAAGATATATTATTAAATATTAAGATCACAATCCTCGGAGGATATTCAGAAGCACAATTCTTTACTTCTGACTGGCACTCTCTGTTATAGGTTCTTCGCATTCATGAGAACGATAAGATCAACTTGTCTATTTAGCAGATTAATATATTTTAAGGATACAGGGAGGCAAGGCAGACAGATCTAAAATCTACAGAAGTGAATAACAGACATACTTGGACTGGACTAAAAAAAAATGCACAGAATCACAACCATATTAAATATTGAAATCTCAATCCTTAAATCATTGCACAACAGAATGTAAGTAGCATAGGTAGATAACGAACAATTTACCCAGCTAGTCAGCAATTCCTAAATCCAAGTTTATCCTCATCTCTAATAAATTCCTGCGCCAAATCAGCTTAACGCAGAAAGCTTTCGCGGATACAAAAGGTTTCACAAGTCAACAACTAGTTAAGCTGTTTAATGCATTAAGCCTGGTGCCCTTTATTTTAAAAAAAAATCACAGGGAAGGGGGAATTTTATTTTCAGCAGGGTTTTTTCTTTTTAACTATTACAGGCAGGTGCTTAGGTGGTGCTCAGTGAATTCTGCGGAGGCTTAGGCAGGGATCTGCCTACTTCGCAGGCAGCATTTTGTTCTGACAAGCTTACTGTAGTGGGTCATGTGACATAGGCCAAATAAACAGCATCTGGGGATTTTCAATTACAGGCCTTCACCCAGCATGCCTGCACTGTAATCTCTACCAGATGAGGCTCAGGCCTTACTATTTTCAATAATTCACACACTGTGTACACATAACATGACAATAAGGGCATTCATGCAGCCGCCTGATTCGTAGATCAAAGATCCCAAATGGCCAGCTGTAAGCATGCTTACTGCTGAATAATTCATTCTTTTCACAGGCTTGGAAAAAAAAAATGCTCAACGGGACTTGGCCAGCTCGAGTCCTTTCCTGTGTGGTATGGTAAACTCAAAATCTGAAAAAGGGAACAGCCCTCTAGACTAGAGCACTACTAAAGGCTCAAAACACTAGCAAAAAAAAAAAAAAAAATCCAAGTTTTCATCTTCCAACTCAATGGACAAATGATGGAGTAAGATTAGCAGGATGCAGGGAGGGTGATGATTAAGGGCAAGCTGCCTAGGCTTCATATAAAAACAGGGCTTGGAATAACTAAAAGCCTTTTCTTGCAATATTTATGACCCTTTCAATGTAGAACGAAATAAATCAGCTCATGAAAGTAAATAAAAACACAACAACCCTCAAATGTGGTTAATATTTTAAGCAATTAAACAATTATAGTTGATAGATGCAGCAAAATGTAATACAAAATGTAATTTACATACATATAATCCATTTCTATAAAACAATAGCAATTCTACACCTGTTTCTGCCAACATGTAAATGTAATACAAGCCTAAGAATATACCTTTTTATCCTATGTTTCTCCACCACAGTCCTCAATTCCCCAACAGGCCAGGTTTTAATTATAGCTGAACCAGTGCACAGGTGAAATAATCAGCTTATGAATGAGAGCAGGTCAGTAACCATGGTTACTGATCAGCTGATTACTTCACCTGTGCACTGGTTGGTTACTTGAGTACCACGGTTGAGAAACACTGATGTAGACCAGTATTTCTCAACTCTAGTCGCCAAGTACCCCTAGCAGGACAGATTTTCAGGACAGTTTAACTAGAGCACAGGTGAAATAATTAGCTGATGTGTAAAAGCAGGTTAGTAACCATGGTTACTAATCTGGTTGTTTCACCTGTACTCTATTGCAGATATCATGAAAACCTGGAATGAGTACTGGAGTTGAGAAACATTATTGTAGAGGGAGATGTGTGTGCTTTTAGATTTAAACCTAGGTTTAAAGGGACAGTCAAGTCCAAAAAAACCTTTCATTTTTCAAATAGGACATGTAATTTTAAACAACTTTCCAATTTACTTTTATCAACAATTTTGCTTTGTTCTCTTGGTATTCTAGTTGAAAGCTAAACCTAGGAAGGCACATATGATAATTTTTAAGCCCTTGAAGGTCGCCTCTATTTTATTTACTTTTCACAGCAGGGGAGAGCAAGCTCATGTAGGCCATATAGATAGCATTGTGATCATGCCCGTGGCTAGTGGCAGACCGTGCACTAATTGGCTAAAATGCAAGTCAATAGATAATAACTAAAAGTCATGTGATTAGGGGCGGTCAGAAGATGCTTAGATACAAGTTAGTCACAGAAGTAAAAAGTGTACTGCATTGTACAGTGTTGGTTTTGCAAAACTGGGGAATGGGTAATAAAGGAATTATCTATCTTTTTAAACAACAAAAATTCTGGTGTTGACTGTCCCTTTAAGCAAGGTATATTTCAATATATTTGCATAAATATATACAAAGCAGTTGATCAGCATCTAAAGCCACTCCGCTTTCTTTTTAATAAATATAAATGAGAATTTTAAGGGATATTAACAACAACAACAAAAATCAACTGCATTTCAAAAGATTTGCATGCAAAGTATTTTAAAACTGTAATTTTGTGAGAATATGCGTTGTTTTGCAGACCCAGGACGCACCCCTTGTTATTTATCTTAGATTGCTTTGGCCAATTAGGGACTGATATAAAAGATTGTTTGTGCATTTCAACTAATTACTGTGCAGCATGTAAGGGTTAAATTACAGAACAAAATAAGACTTGCATGGTAAATTTTTAAATTGTACATAATGTAGACATTTTATGGGGAGCTAAAGTTTGAGTTTAAAGTGATGGTAAACTCATAAACATTTCCATAATTTACTACAGTTTACTTCGGTTATCAAATTTGTTTCATTCTCTTCGTATTTGTTATAGGAGGAGCAATGCACTACTGGGTGAGCCAATGACAATCGGTATATATATGCAGCCAGCCATCAATCAGCAGCTAGAACCTAGGTTCTTTGCTGGCCCTGAGCTTTCAAAGATAAATCTTCCAGCAAAGGATAACAAAAGAAGGAAGCAAATGAAATAATAAAAGTAAATTGAGAAGTTGTTAAAAATTGCATGCTCTTTCTAAATCATGAAGGAAATAAATTGGGTTTCATGTTCTGCTCTTGACCTGCAGTGCTCTGAGTACCTGAGTGGTACTTCTCTTGTGTAGATAACCCCTATTCAGGGGTTAAACACACTGTAGTTCAGAGAAGATAATCTTAAAATGACATGCTCTGACAAATTAGAGCATATCATTTTTCGACTTTTATGGCCCTTTAAATATAGTAGAATTGCATGGGCAAATAAATAATATAAAGTAAATTCAATTGCATTTACTTTGATTTTTTTCTAGCAAATTTCAAAGTGAATTCCATTTTCTCTCCCCTATATCATGTGACAGCCACCAGCCAATCACAAAACACATACACACATACTGTGCACTCTTGCACATTCACAGTAGGACCTAGTGCCTCAAAAAAATAAATAAAAAGGATTGTGCACATTATTGAAAACAGACACAAATTTAATTTTTTTTTTTTTAAAGTTCTATTATCAGAATCATTACATTTTAACTTTGAGTTTAGCGTCCCTTCTGAATTCTTTATGCTTTTCTTCTTTACAACTCATCTACAGCGTATAATGTAATTAATAATGTATTACAAACGACATCACTGATCAATATCAGCCTGATGCATAGAATTATAAGCGGCTTTCAGATATACCTGTATAATTGTAACAAGGAGTAAGAATCAGCCAAGTACATTTTAGGCGCTGGAAATCATTTCATGTTGACTATGACCATTTTTAGAGTTTTCTTGAGCTGCTTTAAAAGGCTGCTGTCCAAACCTAAAATATAACTGCTGGCACTAGATCCTGAATTTTTTTTGGAAAGAAATCCTGATTATTATCATGAAGGTATTAGAATAGAAGCTATTATATGCCAATAAAGTCACATTCTACATGGTTGATAGCACAAATTTTAATTGAACATTTCTTTAATCAAAAGCATTCTCTCCTGAGATTCACTCTAGGTTATTAGTTACATGCAACAATATCTATATAACAGCAGCCTGATTACACTGTAACAAAGAATTAATATATCAGTCTACTCTCACAATAAATAGTACTGAAGTAGAAAAATCCATTCAACTTGTACTCATCTTGTGAGCATTTCAATTAATTCTGCCTGTTTATAAAAGGACTGAAAAGGATTTAATGGGGATTACTTGGTTTTGATTCACAATATAATAGGATGAAGCTGATTAGTGGTTAATATTCTACAGCGGGGCAATTAAAAACAAGCTTTTATGCAGATAGTTCTTGTATATTAAATGAGAGTACATTTGGGCACTATTGAACAGTTAAAGGGATACTACACCACATTTCTTTTTCTTTCTTGATTCAGATAGATCATGCAATTATAAGCAACTTTCTAATTTACTTTTATTATCAATTTTTCTTCATTATCTTGCTATCTTTATTTGAAGAGCACAAATATAAGCTTAGGAGCCAGCCCATATTTGGTTCCGCACCTGGGTTTGCACTTGCTGATTGGTGGCTAAATGTAGCCAATCGGTAAACGCTATCCAGGGTGCTGAATCAAAAATGGGCCAGCTCCTTAGCTTAGATTCCTGTTTTTTCAAATAAAGATAGCAAGAGAATGAAGAAAATGGATAATAGGAGTAAATTAGAAAGTTGCTTAAAATTGCATGCTCTATATAAATCATGAAAAACCACACAAAAAAAACATAAGCACCTACCAATTTATTATCAAATTTACTTTACTAAAACAGGTAGGTAGATGCCAGAGCACACACACGTCTGAGGCGCTATATAGCGGCAGTTTTGCCGCTTTCTAAGAAAGCTTTTAACAATGTTATTCATTTACAGTAGATGGCAGCACAAACTGCTGCATCAATGCTTCAAACGTTCACCCTACCTATTTAGGTATGCCTTTCAAAAAAGAATCTAATGAGAATAAAGCAGCTTTAATAGAATTAAAATGGAAACGTTGTTTATAATTACATACTCAACATGAATCATGAAATAAGTTTTAGGTTTTATGTCCCTTTAATGCACATACTGTACTTTGCCACTATCCATGAAGCGTTTGTACAAAGCAATTTCAACGCGTTCATTGTACATGAAAAGTTCATGCAAAACTTTCATAGCAGTTATAAAATAATCTTCAGTTACAATAAACATTGCAAGTATTTTTTATTTTATTTTGTACACACATTTTACAGATGTAAAAAAGCTTTAAATATACAGCAAAATCATTTAGAGGTGGGTAGTTCTTGTACAAATATGGCACATGCAATACTTTATTTATAGTACAAGCCAAGTAACCTGCTCCCTCTGAAACCATAGGTTTTGTTAACGGTTAGAGGAAAACAAAGGGCATAACAGCAGGTGGATTAAAAGGAAGCGAAACCCAAAAAAAAAATTTCATGATATAGAATACAATTGTAATTTTTTTTCCTATTTACTTATATGATCAAATTTGCTTTGTTCTCTTGTTATTCTTTGTTGAAAAGCTATCTAGATAGGATGCACTACAATAGGAAATAGTGCTGTTGCTAATGAATAAAATTTTTGCCATATAGTGCTACAGACGTGCACACTCCTGAACTTACCTTCCTGCTTTTTAACAAAGGATAACAAGAAAACAAATACATTTTGATAGAAGTAATTTGGAAAGTTGTTTAAAATTGAATATCCTATCTGAATCATGACAAAAAGTAGACACATTGGCCTCTAGTTATCAACGTGTCTACTTTACCTGCCTTCGCCGGCCCAATACGCCCGTCTAAGCTTGCCTATCATCGCCGCCGCGGACCTGAAAAATCTTGCCAAAGTTTTCAATAAAGCTGTCAAAAAGCTGCGCACCAAGTACGGGGCGATGAGCAGCAGACTGTTATAGTTATCACTCATCCAATCTCGCTGCTCTTCGGCTTCTTTACAGCTTTACTGACAAGCTGTCACTACACACCCACACTAACTATACTGTTCTACCCCCTATACCGCCGCCCCCCCCCGCAAATAAATAAAGTTATTAACTCCTAAACCGCCGCTCCTAGACCCCGCCGCAACTCTTATAAATGTATTAACCCCTAAACAGCTGCTGTTCCGATCAGCCAATAGAATGCAAGCTCAATCTGATTGGCTGATTGGATCAGCCAATCCGATTGAACTTCAATCTGATTGGCTGATTTAATCAGCCAATCAGATTTTTCCTACCTTAATTCCGATTGGCTGATAGAATCCTATCAGCCAATCGGAATTTGAGGGACGCCATCTTGGATGACGTCACTTAAAGGAACCGTCATTCGTCGTTCAGTCGTCGGTGGCTCTGTGTCGGCTCGTCTGAAGATGGCTCCACTCCGGATGGATGAAGATTGAAGACGCCGCCTGGATGATGACTTCAATCGGATGGAAGACTTCTTCAGCGCCCCTTGGATGAAGACTTTGGCCGCTGCAGATCTCCTCTTCTGTTCCATCGGTGGTCGGCTGGCTGAAGACGGCTAAAGGTAGGATGATCTTCAGGGGGGTAGTGTTAGGTTTATTTAAGGGGGGTTTGGGTTAGATTAGGGGTATGTGGGTGGTGGGTTTTAATGTTGGGGGAGTTGTATTTTTTTTTTTACAGGCAAAAGAGCTGAATTCTTTGGGGCATGCCCCGCAAAAGGCCCTTTTAAGGGCTGGTAAGGTAATAGAGCTGTTAACTATTTAATGTAGAATAGGGTAGGGCATTTTTTTTTATCTTGGGGGTCTTTGTTATTTTATTAGGGGGCTTAGATTAGGTAGCTTAAAATTGTTGTAATATTTTGTAAATGTTTGTAACTTATTTTTTTATTTTTTGTACTTTAGTTAGTTTATTTAATTGTATTTAATTGTATTTAATTGTAGTTATTTGTAGGTCATTTATTTAATTAATTTAATGATAGTGTAGTGTTAGGTTTAATTGTAACTTAGGTTAGGATTTATTTTACAGGTAATTTTGTATTTCTTTTAGCTAGGTAGTTATTAAATAGTTAATAACTATTTAATAACTATTCTAACTAGCTAAAATAAATACAAAGTTACCTGTAAAATAAATATAAAACCTAAAATAGCTACAATGTAATTATTAATTACATTGTAGCTATATTAGGGTTTAGTTTACAGGTATTTATTTTTAAATAGGAATAATTAATTTAATGATAGTGTAGTGTTAGGTGTAATTGTAACTTAGGTTAGTTTTTATTTTACAGGTTAATTTCTCTTTATTTTAACTAGGTAGCTATTAAATAGTTAATAACTATTTAATAGCTATTGTACCTAGTTAAAATAAATTGAAATTTGCCTGTAAAATAAAAATAAATCCTAAAATAGCTACAATATAATTATTATTTATATTGTAGCTATATTATGGTTTATTTTAAAGGTAAGTATTTAGTTTTAAATAGGATTAATTTAGTTAATAAGAATAATATTTATTTAGATGTATTTAATTAATATTTAAGTTAGGGGGGTGTTAGGGTTAGACTTAGGTTTAGGGGTTAATAATTTTATTATAGTTGCGGCGTTGTGGGGGGGGGCAGGATAGGGTTAATAAATTTATTATAGGTGGCGATGGTGTAAGGGTGGGGCAGATTAGGGATTAATACGTTTAATATAGGTTGCGGCGGGGTCCGGGAGCGGCGGTTTAGTGGTTAAACAATTTATTTAGTTGCGGCGGGGTACGGGATCGGCAGGATAGGGGTTAATACGTTTAATATAGGTGGCGGCGGGGTCCGGGAGCGGCGGTTTAGGGGTTAACATTTATTAAAGTGGCGACGGGGTCCGGGAGCAGCGGTTTAGGGGTTAATCAGTTTATTAGAGCGGCGGTGGGCTCCGGGAGCGGCGGTTTAGGGGGAAATAACTTTATTTAGTTGCGGCGGTGTAGGGGGGGGGCAGATTAGGGGTGTTTAGACTCGGGGTACATGTTAGGGTGTTAGGTGCAGACATTTCCCATAGGAATCAATGGGATGTCGGGCAGCAGCGAACATGAACTTTCGCTACGGTCAGACTCCCATTGATTCCTATGGGAAAACCAGGTACGCTGGGCCGGAAAAGTGCCGAGCATACCTGCTAGTTTTTTGATAACTAGCAAAAGTAGTCAGATTGTGCCGAACTTGTGTGCGGAACATCTGGAGTGACGTAAGAATCGATCTGAGTCCGGCGGATCGAAGCTTACGTCACTAAATTCTACTTTTGCAGGTGCGTAGGGCTTGATAACTAAGGCGAATCAGCCTCGCCACAAATACGCTGCGGAATTCCAGCGTATTTGAGGTTGACGGCATGATAACTAGGGGCCATTGAATCTACTGATTTACAACTGTTAAACTACAATTAAGGAAGCTACTCTCGCCATACATTTGTTTAGAGAGGTATTCTAATGAAAAACAATGGCATGCAGCAATTTGTAGATCATGTAATTAATGCATCATACCTCCCAACATTTCATGGAAACTTTCAAAGACAAAGAGATTAAAAGGGGCTTACTGGTGCTGTGTTACAGGCAGGGCATGGGCGGAGCAGACCATGGGTATGGCCGGACAGGTTGTTGGCATATCTTGGCACGTCAATGATGCTGGGCGCTTGGGAAGTATGATGCATTACTGACCTACCAGGTGTTAAACCCCCAATAACGAGTTAAAAAAAAAATAGGTAAAGTCCCGCTTGGGGGGCTTCAAGGATTGCTGCTTCTGGAGCAGAACACGGTCAGTGGTTTCCCGGGTGTGCCCCTACCATTCCTGGATGGCTCACTGAAAGCTTTGTGGTAGGGAGCAGCAATGCTTGCTGTTTTTTGCATGGGGCTTTAACCCCCACAAATGGACGTATGCTCTGTTTGAATTGTGAACGTTTTAACACATTAGGAGACTTAGTTTACTTATATTATTGGTTGCTTTGTTCTGTTGGTATCCTTTGTTGAAGAGCATATATAGGTAGGTTTAGGAGCAGCAATGTCCTACCGGGAGCCAACACATATATGCCTCTTGTCATTGGCTCATCAGATGTGCTTAGCCAATTCCCATTAGTGCATTCTTGTACTGTAGCTATGTATTTAATTTATTTGCACTGGTTAAACAAATAGTTCTATGCAAGCAATAGTGCAATAACAATTCTTTAAACACATCACAGAAAATTATTTTGGAGCTTGCGTGTACCTGCGAAGATCAGTAATTACATATTCTAATGATTTAGAATATATTTTTATGTTATCATTTCCCTTTAAAAACAGGCATTTAGGGCTTAAAACAAATGCGAACATCATCATTACATCTGAACAAAATAATAGCTTATCTAGCTTCTTATGTTTAAAGTTATCGAAGTCAATCCAGGGCTTGACAAATGCAATACATTTATTCGCCAGCTGAATATTGAGGAGAAATTTTTTTTTAATCAGGCTTTTAAAAAATGAAAATTTTCATTTATTTTATTCTTGATATTTATTAATTTAAAGAGGACAGTCTACATCTTAAAGGGACATAATACTCATATGCTAAATCACGTGAAACTGATGCAGTATAACTGTAAAAAGCTGACAGGAAAATATCACAAAAAGGAAGATATTTTACCTCCCATTCTCCTCAGCTCAGCAGACTAAGTTCTGTGTAAAAAGTTATACTTAGCTGCTGCTCAGCTGCAGGTAAAAAAAAAAAAAGAAGAAATGAACACCAGCCAATCAGCATCACCAGTGCTGAGGTCATGAACTCTTTTACTGTGATCTCATGAGATTTGACTTAACTCTCATGAGATTTCATAGTAAACTTCCCTAAACTGAATAGGGAAATAAGATGAGAGTGCACGATCGGCTGTCCCGGAACAGACATACTGATATGCTGCTTAGAAGCCCTTTACAATGGAATGTGGCTACTGAGGAACTTTTGAGGTAAAATATCTTTCTTTTTTTTACATAGAGATGTTCAGGTGATATTTTCTAGTCAACTTTTTACAGCTATACTGCATCACTTTCAAGTGTTTCAACATTTGGGTATTATGGCCCTTTAAAGTGATTTTTGGAGCTTAATCTATGTCATGCAGCAGGAAAGGTAAAAAAAAAAAGTTATTTTAAAAGGAATATTGTTTCTGGCCACTTTGAAATTGCTTCCAAGCTCCACCCACTGATGACATCACGATCTGGGCAGCATCTAGGCATTCTGCTGAATAGCATTGACAGTCTGTTGAATCCAATGTGAGCCTTTTGTGACTGAATGCCATTTGCAGCACAGATCATGATGTCATCAGTGGGTGGAGCTTGTCAGCCATTTCAAAGTGGCCAGAAACAATATTCATTTTAAAACAAAAATGTTACCATTCCTGCTGCATGATATATTAAGCTGCAAATAAAATAGTCTCGGCACCTTTTCGATAAGGTAAGACTTAGAGATTACTAAGGTGTAGACTGTCCCTTTAACAGACTCCACAAACGCAAGAAGGCATGTGTGTTTTTCTACGTTTTTATTCCGAACTGCAGAGAAATATTAAATAATTATGGACCAACAAGCACAATACATAATTAACAATATACTGAATATTCTTGGTGCATATCCAAGAAAAGACACTTAAATTGCCAAAACACAGATAGTGGTTTGCATGTGAAGACAAGTTTTCCATAGCCTATAGGCCCGAGAAGAAACATTTTAAAAAAAATGCACCTATGCTGCAGTCCAACCACATTTTTTCCATTTGTAGTTCTAAATACATGGTTTGTTTGCATATATAGATGTTACTTTGTTAAGACACTGACAGGCAAAAAATCAAGTTTTCTGAAATGACTATTGCTTTTGTTTTACAAAAAAATTAAAATATTTTAAACAAAAGGCTAAAATGTAAAAGCCGTTCAAAATACTGTGAAAATATTTCTGGTCTTCGCCCTTCCAAAACTATAGGCAGATGTTACAACAATTTAAAAAAAATAAGGCAATGCAAATTTTTTTTTTAAATTTCTAGACATTTTGATATTAATCCTTTTGAATTATGAGGTTTTAAACAAATAACAGCCACTCTAAAAAAGGAACAGTAAAGTCCAAATTAATATTTTGAGATTCAGATAGAGCATGTAATATTAAAGTGGTTGTAAACAAAGTATTATCAACAATATTTGTAATTAAAAAAGTAAAGGATGGGCACTTTCATTCAGCAAAATCATTGTAGATGCTAAATGATATAATTACCCTTTCATTTTGTTATATATTCAGCCATTCCTCAGCCCGCAAGGCATAGTCATTTCTGTGTAAAATGAAGAATCATGCTGAAGCCAATCATATTGCGTCCCCTTTGGCGTCAAAACCAGGTGCGTTATTAATTTAATGGATGCCAAAGGGGGCATGTTTTACGATTGGCTATAGCATGATTCCTCACTTTACACAGAAATAGACTATGGCTTACGGGGGCAGGAACGGCAACATTTATTACAAAATGAAAGGGTAATTCTTTTTATAAAATTTCGCATTTACAATAATTTTGCTGAATGAAAGTGCCCATCTTTTATTTTTTATTACAAATATTGCTGAGATAATCCTTTAAGTTTACAATCACTTTAAACAACTTTCCAATTTACATCTATTTTCAAATTTGCTTTGTTCTCTTGGTTTCCTTTGTTGAAAAGTAAGTCTAGGTAGGTTCATAGAAGGGGCAAGCATTAAAAATTAAATGTTATTGCTTTAAGTTAAATAAAACTATTTAAAATGATAAAGTAATAATTTTTCTCCTTACATTAAAGTACAGCTGAAAAGTTGATCAAATATAAATTATTAATCTATTAAACTGGAAATAGTTCTCTACCCAATAATTTAATTCACTTCAATGCATATTTAATGATATATAATCAAATTAGTAAAGGTCCGATATAGCTGAAAACTAAATCTGAACAGTTATTGTAAAAATGAAAATCATGATTTAAATCAGTCTTACTGACTAGTGATTTAAATCAATTTGATTTATATCAAATCCACCCTGCCCATAACCCAAAAGGCACTGCCATATTGTAACCAAGCTTTCCTTCTCTGCTGTCAGTTAGGGCAGTTAGAAATGGGCCACTAGTGTGCAACCCTTAAAGGACCACTAAAGAGAAGAATAGCATACTCCGTAAATGCATAATAAAAAGACAATACAAAAGCACTTAGATTGGATTTCAAATGAGTTGTAGACTTCGCACTATACCCCAGGAAGAAAAATATTCTCCTAAATATGTTTTTTTTTTCCCCCAAATATGAAACTGACAGTCTGCAAAAGGAAATACATGAACCTGACTCATGGCAAATATAAGTACAATACATATATTTAGAACTTTATATTAATGCATAAAGTGCCAAACCATAGCTGAGGTGTCTTAAGTAATAAAAACATACTTACCAAAAGACACCCATCCACCTATAGCAGATAGCCAAACCAGTACTAAAACAGTTATTAGTAGAGGTAATGGTAATTTGAGAGTATATCGTCGATCTGAAAAAGGGAGGTAGGAGATGAATCTCTATGACCGATAACAGAGAACCTATGAAATAGATCTCCCGCAAGGAAAACCATTGCATTCAATTGGTGATACTCCCTTCACATCCCTGTACTCTGTGAGGAATCAGGCTTTAAAATGCTGAGAAGCGCATATCAACGTAGAAATCTTAGCACAAACTTACTTCACCATCTCCATAGGAGGCAAAGTTTGTAAAACTGAATTGTGGGTGTGGTGAGGGGTGTATTTATAGGCATTTTGAGGTTTGGGAAACTTTGCCCCTCCTGGTTGGATTGTATATCCCATACGTCACTAGCTCATGGACTCTAGCCAATTACATGAAAGAAATGTGTGTGTGAATATATATATATATATATATATAGATAGATAGATAGATAGATAGATAGATAGATAGATAGATAGATAGATAAATAGATAGGATAGATAAATAGATAGGATAGAACTGGAAGCGAAAAAGAAGTAAAAGGGCGCTAGAAAAAGTAAGCCATAAAAATATATACATATGTTAAAAATATGTGTATATATGTACTAGAAGGCAGAATTTCCCAATGAACAAAAATCCAACCTGAAAGCAGCTGTCCCTTTAAGGAGGGTGAAGACTGAAACAAGACAGGGGACACTCCCTTGCTTCTACAGAAAACACGCACCAAACAAAATATGGGTAGACAAGAGGGCATATAAAAAGGACAAAAGTAGCGCTGGTTGCTGCAGAGATATGGTGAATTGTAAAATAAATGTCAGTGAATGGACTTAATATAGATAAATATATACAAATATTTCATTTAAGATGAATACATATAAATGTTAATGGATATACAACAATACTGTGCACTTATATATCATGAAAAAATGATGAAGTACCCCACAAATAACAGTGGGTATATGCAAAGTGCAAACTTACAAGAAAGAACCTCAATCATATGAGGTAAGTGATCCGCACATCAGAGGATTCCTCTTATGGAATTCAGCTGTCCTCCTTGGGTATGGGTGAAACTACAGTGGGTTAGCAAGCGATATTCCCTCGGCCTCTTTAAGTATGGTTCCTCTCAAGGTATGGTGAAATCTCCAGCCGCATATGTGAGGGAAGAAAAGAGGCTCAAATAGTGTGTTATTGTTTTTATAAAAACTTTATACTTTACTGTTACACACACTCTCTAACAAATGCCTGCTTACACTAAATATCCTCAAGGATATGAGGTATTGACAAAGTGGTTAAAAGCGCAGTGAGTGCAGAGGTGCAGTCCTTCTCTGCAAACACTAAAATGTTGCTCTCTCTCGTAAACCAAAGGCAAAGTCTTTAGCAAATAAAAGTTCACCGGGGTTTCTGGTATTCTCTGCGGTCTATGGGAGTGTATAACAATGTAAGAGCCGCAAACAAGGAACTTCGTTTTATGAATTTTATTATCGAATTGCTTTATTAGATCATTCTTAGGCTATTTTTTTAAGGCAAAGAAATATATATATATATATATATATATATATATATATATATATTTCTTTCATGTAATTAGCAAGAGTCCATGAGCTAGTGACGTATGGGATATACATTCCTACCAGGAGGGGCAAAGTTTCCCAAACCTCAAAATGCCTATAAATACACCCCTCACCACACCCACAAATCAGTTTTACAAACTTTGCCTCCCGTGGAGGTGGTAAAGTAAGTTTGTGCTAGATTCTTCGTTGATATGCGCTTCGCAGCAGGTTGGAGCCCGGTTTTCCTCTCAGCGTGCAGTGAATGTCAGAGGGATGTGAGGAGAGTATTGCCTATTTGAATTCAATGATCTCCTTCTACAGGGTCTATTTCATAGGTTCTCTGTTATCGGTCGTAGAGATTCATCTCTTACCTCCCTTTTCAGATCGACGATATACTCTTAGATATACCATTACCTCTACTGATTCTCGTTTCAGTACTGGTTTGGCTTTCTACTACATGTAGATGAGTGTCCTGGGGTAAGTAAGTCTTATTTTTTGTGACACTCTAAGCTATGGTTGGGCACTTTTTATATAAAGTTCTAAATATATGTGTTTAAACATTTATTTGCCTTGATTCAGGATGTTCGATATTCCTTATTTCAGACAGTCAGTTTCATTATTTGGGATAATGCATATGAATAATAAATTTTTCTTACCTTAAAATTTGACTTTTTTCCTGTGGGCTGTTAGGCTCGCGGGGGCTGAAAATGCTTCACTTTATTGTGTCATTCTTGGAGCAAAAAATTTCTTTGTCATTTCCGGCGTCATACTTGTCGCCGGAAGTTGCGTCATTTTTTTACGTTTTTGCGCCAAAAATGTCGGCGTCGCCGGATGTGGCCAAATAATGTGGGCGGCTTTTTTGGCGCTAAAAAATATGGGCGTCATTATTGTCTCCACATTATTTAAGTCTCGTTGTTTATTTGCTTCTGGTTGCTAGAAGCTTGTTCATTGGCATTTTTTCCCATTCCTGAAACTGTCATTTAAGGAATTTGATAAATTTTGCTTTATATGTTGTTTTTTCTATTACATATTGCAAGATGTCTCAGATTGACCCTGAATCAGAAGCTACTTCTGGAAAATCGCTGCCTGATGCTGGATCTACCAAAGTTAAGTGTATTTGTTGTAAACTTGTGGTAACTGTCCCTCCGGCTGTTTGTGATGAATGTCATGATAAACTTGCTAATGCAGATAATATTTCCTTTAGTAATGTTCCATTACCTGTTGCTGTTCCATCAACATCTAATACTCAGGGTGTTCCTGTTAACATAAGAGATTTTGTTTCTAAATCTATTAGGAAGGCTATGTCTGTTATTCCTCCTTCCAGTAAACGTAAAAGGTCTTTTAAAACTTCTCATTTTCCAGATGAATTTTTAAATGAACATCATCATTCTGATTCTGTTTCTGATGATGATTTTTCTGGTTCAGAGGATTCTGTTTCAGAGATTGACACTGATAAATCTTCATATTTATTTAAAATGGAATTTATTCGTTCTTTACTTAAAGAAGTCTTAATTGCATTAGAAATAGAGGAATCTGGTCCTCTTGATACTAAATCTAAACGTTTAAATACGTTTTTTAAACCTCCTGTAGTTATTCCGGAGGTTTTTCCCGTCCCTGATGCTATTTCTGAAGTAATTTCCAGGGAATGGAATAATCTGGGTAATTCATTTACTCCTTCTAAAAGATTTAAGAAATTGTATCCTGTGCCATCTGACAGATTAGAGTTTTGGGACAAAATCCCTAAGGTTGATGGGGATATCTCTACTCTTGCTAAACGTACTACTATTCCTACGGCAGATAGTACTTCCTTTAAGGATCCTTTAGATAGGAAAATTGATTCCTTTCTAAGAAAAGCTTATTTATGTTCAGGTAATCTTCTTAGGCCTGCTGTATCTATGGCGGATGTTGCTGCAGCTTCAACTTTCTGGTTGGAGGCTTTAGCACAACAAGTAACAGGTCATAATACTCATAGCATTGTTAATCTTCTTCAACATGCTAATAACTTTATTTGTGATGCCATCTTTGATATCATTAGGGTTGATGTCAGGTATATGTCTTTAGCTAGAAGAGCTTTATGGCTTAAAACTTGGAATGCTTATATGTCTTCTAAGTCAACTTTGCTTTCCCTTTCTTTCCAAGGGAATACATTGTTTGGTTCACAGTTGGATTCTATTATTTCAACTGTTACTGGGGGGGAAAGGAACTTTTTTACCACAGGATAAAAAATCTAAAGGCAAATATAGGGCTGCTAATCGTTTTCGTTCCTTTCGTCACAATAAGGAACAAAAGCCTGATCCTTCCCCTACAGGAACGGTATCAGTTTGCAAACCATCTCCGGTCTGGAATAAATCCAAGCCTTTTAGAAAGCCAAAGCCAGCTCCCAAGTCCACATGAAGGTGTGGCCCTCATTCCAGCCCAGCTGGTAGGGGGCAGATTACGATTTTTCAAAGAAATTTGGATCAATTCGATTCACAGTCTTTGGATTCAGAACATTGTTTCACAAGGGTACAGAATAGGTTTCAAGATAAGGCCTCCTGCAAGAAGATTTTTTCTTTCTCGCGTTCCAATAAATCCAGTGAAGGCTCAAGAGTTTCTGAAATGTGTTTCAGATCTAGAGTTGGCTGGAGTAATTGTGCCAGTTCCAGTTCTGGAACAGGGTCTGGGGTTTTACTCAAATCTATTCATTGTACCAAAGAAGGAGGATTCCTTCAGACCAGTTCTGGATTTAAAAATATTGAATCGTTATGTAAGGATACCAACATTCAAAATGGTAACTATAAGGACTATTCTGCCTTTTGTTCAGCAAGGGCATTATATGTCCACAATAGATTTACAAGATGCATATCTGCATATTCCGATTCATCCAGATCACTTTCAGTTTCTGAGATTCTCTTTTCTAGACAAGCATTACCAGTTTGTGGCTCTGCCGTTTGGCCTAGCAACAGCTCCAAGGATTTTTACAAAGGTTCTCGGTGCCCTACTATCTGTAATCAGAGAACAGGGTATTGTGGTATTTCCTTATTTGGACGATATCTTGGTACTTGCTCAGTCTTCACATTTAGCAGAATCTCATACGAATCGACTTGTATCGTTTCTTCAAGAACATGGTTGGAGGATCAATTTACCAAAGAGTTCATTGATTCCTCAGACAAGGGTAACCTTTTTAGGTTTCCAGATAGATTCAGTGTCCATGACTCTGTCGTTGACGGACAAGAGACGTCTGAAATTGGTTTCAGCTTGTCGAAACCTTCAGTCTCAATCATTCCCTTCGGTAGCCTTATGCATGGAAATTCTAGGTCTTATGACTGCTGCATCGGACGCGATCCCCTTTGCTCGTTTTCACATGCGACCTCTTCAGCTCTGTATGCTGAACCAGTGGTGCAGGGATTATACAAAGATATCACAATTAATATCTTTAAAACCGAATGTACGACACTCTCTGACGTGGTGGACAGACCACCATCGTTTAGTTCTGGGGGCTTCTTTTGTTCTTCCGACCTGGACTGTGATCTCAACAGATGCAAGTCTGACAGGTTGGGGAGCTGTATGGGGGTCTCTGACAGCGCAGGGGGTTTGGGAATCTCAGGAGGCGAGATTACCAATAAACATTTTGGAACTCTGTGCGATTTTCAGAGCTCTTCTGTCGTGGCCTCTTCTAAAGAGAGAGTCGTTCATTTGTTTTCAGACGGACAATGTCACAACCGTGGCATATGTCAATCATCAAGGAGGGACTCACAGTCCTCTGGCTATGAAAGAAGTATCTCGAATACTTGCATGGGCAGAATCCAGCTCCTGTCTAATTTCTGCGGTTCACATCCCAGGTATAGACAATTGGGAAGCGGATTATCTCAGTCGCCAGACATTACATCCAGGCGAATGGTCTCTTCACCGAGAGGTATTTCTTCAGATTGTTCAAATGTGGGGACTTCCAGAAATAGATCTGATGGCTTCTCATCTAAACAAGAAGCTTCCCAGGTATCTGTCCAGATCCAGGGATCCTCAGGCGGAAGCAGTGGATGCATTGTCACTTCCTTGGAAGTATCATCCTGCCTATATTTTTCCGCATCTAGTTCTTCTTCCAAGAGTGATTTCCAAGATTCTAAAGGAGCGTTCGTTTGTTCTGCTGGTGGCTCCAGCATGGCCTCACAGGTTTTGGTATGCGGATCTTGTTCGGATGGCTACTTGCCAACCGTGGACTCTTCCGTTAAGACCAGACCTTCTATCGCAAGGTCCTTTTTTCCATCAGGATCTCAAATCCTTAAATTTGAAGGTATGGAGATTTAACGCTTGATTCTCAGTCATAGAGGTTTCTCTGACTCCGTAATTAATACTATGTTACAGGCTCGTAAATCTGTGTCTAGGAAGATATATTATCGAGTCTGGAAAACTTACATTTCTTGGTGTTCTTCTCATCATTTTTCTTGGCAATCTTTTAGAATTCCTAGAATTTTACAGTTTCTTCAGGATGGTCTGGATAAAGGTTTGTCTGCAAGTTCTTTGAAAGGACAAATTTCTGCTCTTTCTGTGCTATTTCACAGAGAGATTGCTAATCTTCCTGATATTCATTGTTTTGTACAGGCTTTGGTTCGTATAAAACCTGTTATTAAGTCAATTTCTCCTCCTTGGAGTTTGAATTTGGTTCTGGGGGCTCTTCAAGCTCCTCCGTTTGAACCTATGCATTCGCTGGATATTAAATTAATTTCTTGGAAAGTTTTGTTTCTTTTGGCCATCTCTTCTGCTAGAAGAGTTTCTGAATTATCTGCTCTTTCTTGTGAGTCTCCTTTTCTGATTTTTCATCAGGATAAGGCGGTTTTGTGAACTTCATTTACATTTTTACCTAAGGTTGTGAATTCTAACAACATTAGTAGAGAAATTGTGGTTCCTTCATTGTGTCCTAATCCTAAGAACTCTAAGGAAAGATCGTTGCATTCTTTGGAAGTAGTTAGAGCTTTGAAATATTATGTTGAAGTTACTAAAGATTTCCGAAAGACTTCTAGTCTATTTGTTATCTTTTCTGGTTCCAGGAAAGGCCATGGCGGCTTCTGCCATTTCTTTGGCATCTTGGTTAAAGTCTTTGATTCATCATGCTTATGTTGAGTCGGGTAAAACTCCGCCTCAAAGGATTACAGCTCATTCTACTAGGTCAGTTTCTACTTCCTGGGCACTTAGGAAAGAAGCTTCGGTTGATCAGATTTGCAAAGCAGCAACTTGGTCTTCTTTGCATACTTTTACTAAATTCTACCATTTTGATGTGTTTTCTTCTTCTGAAGCAGTTTTTTGTAGAAAAGTACTTCAGGCAGCTGTTTCAGTTTGATTCTTCTGCTTATATTTTTAGTTTTTTTCATTATAAGATTGAAACTTTATTTCAGGGTGTGGATGGTTTTTTCAGCGGAATTGGCTGTCTTTATTTTTATCCCTCCCTCTCAAAGTGACTCTTGCATGGAAGTTCCACATCTTGGGTAGTCATTATCCCATACGTCACTAGCTCATGGACTCTTGCTAATTACATGAAAGAAAACATAATTTATGTAAGAACTTACCTGATAAATTCATTTCTTTCATATTAGCAAGAGTCCATGAGGCCCACCCTTTTTGTGGTGGTTATGATTTTTTTGTATAAAGCACAATTATTCCAATTCCTTATTTTTTATGCTTTCGCACTTTTTTCTTATCACCCCACTACTTGGCTATTCGTTAAACTGATTCGTGGGTGTGGTGAGGGGGTGTATTTATAGGCATTTTGAGGTTTGGGGAACTCTGCCCCTCCTGGTAGGAATGTATATCCCATACGTCACTAGCTCATGGACTCTTGCTAATATGAAAGAAATGAATTTATCAGTTAAGTTCTTACATAAATTATGATATATATATATAGATATATATATATATATATATATATATATATATATATATATATATATATAATTTTTAAAAATCCGTTACAATGATTATGATGTGCTTAAACTTCTAATTCCTGCACCAGGTTTATAACATAATAATTCCAGCACACACCTCCGTTTAGGGCCAATGACAATGCTTTTCAGAAACGTCAGGAGAGGCGTGTGCCTTCTGCCCAATGAGAGTGTAGATTAGAAACTCAGCTAAAATTGCAAGATTACGCTGCAATAAAAGAATCAACCGTGCAGAAAGAAATCAGTCTCTGAAGAAGGAATCATTTTAAACCTTTGAAACGCGTTAGACAGAAAGAAAGGGACTGATTTGATACCAGAAACCCCAGTGAACTTTTATTTGCTAAAGACTTTGCCTTTGGTTTACGAGAGAGAGAGCAAAATTTTAGTGTTTGCAGAGAAGGACTGCACCTCTGCACTCACTGCGCTTTTAACTGCTTTGTCAATACCTCATATCCTTGAGGATATTTAGTGTAAGCAGGCATTTGTTAGAGAGTGTGTGTAACAATAAAGTATAACGTTTTTTTATAAAATCAATAACACACTATTTGAGCCTCTTTTCTTCCCTCACATATGCGGCTGGAGATTTCACCATACCTTGAGAGGAACCATACTTAAAGAGGCCGAGGGAATATCGCTTGCTAACCCACTGTAGTTTCACCCATACCCAAGGAGGACAGCTGAATTCCATAAGAGGAATCCTCTGATGTGCGGATCACTTACCTCATATGATTGAGGTTCTTTCTTGTAAGTTTGCACTTTGCATATACACACTGTTATTTGTGGGGTACTTCATCATTTTTTCATGATATATAAGTGCACAGTATTGATGTATATCCATTAACATTTATATGTATTCATCTTAAATGAAATATTTGTATATATTTATCTATATTAAGTCCATTCACTGACATTTATTTTATAATTCACCATATCTCTGCAGCAACCAGCGCTACTTTTGTCCTTTTATATGCCCTCTTGTCTACCCATATAGATGAAGCGCATGTGAGCATGCGGGAAACGCGTCAGATCTAATCCTTGCACACTGTGACTGTGTCTCACTTATCTGCTCTAATAAACCAACATTGGCAACAGTCCTGGAGTTCCTTGTTTTCTTTAGTTTTTTATATATATATATATATATATATATATATATATATATATATATATATTTTCACATACATATACATATATATACACACATACATATTTTATTTTTATTTTTTTTACCAGATGTCCCAGTTTGACTGGGATTGTCCCTGTTTGGAGGCACTGTCCCAGTGTCCCACCTGATTGTTCATTCTGTCCCAGCCGGTGCCGGCATTACAAATACCGGCAATGCAGTGGCAGTTTATATTTTACATTCTGATTTCAGTTGGCTAGCATAGCTGACATGGGCAGTATTTTCACGAAATGCTATACTGTGTAGGTCCCCGGGTGCCCCCTCTAATCTCAAAAAGAATTCCAAGTACCACACAACCCTCCGAATGGAAGCCACACTCAGTGACACGCCCAAATAACTTTATTCATCCAACCCAAAAACGTGCTGCGGTGAGAGGAATTAAGGGAAAAAAAGACAGAACCAGGACACAAAGGGAGTCAGTCACCGAAACAATACAGGACCAGGAAAGAGTTAGTCATAACCGTGGCAGCAAGGCACACAGGGCAGAACAGGAGCGAATAAGACCAGGAATATCCAAGCTACCACCGTACACACTACCATGCCTCCCCTCAGAGTGAGCATAATCGGTTTGGGAAATTGGTGTATATATATATATATATTTTACCATCCGGGTCAAAATGGCAAAGAAGCAAATGATAAAACAAAAAGTCTGTTTTAAAATTCTTCTCCTAATGCTTTTCAAAGGTCTCAAATATAATATATTACCTTCTTTATCATTTGCTTCTTTGCCATTTTGACTCGGATGGTAACATTTTTTTATAACCTTAGTACAATTATATAACTTCGGTTTTTATTGGATTGTGCTTTGCTGGTACCAATTGTGGAACTGATCATGTTTGACTGATACCTCATAATGTATTGAGGTTATATAATGTAAGCAGTTTTTACCTAAGTGTTTAATAAATATTGGGCACATTTTACATACAGTATTGCACTATTGTCTTGTATTTGTGTCTGCTCTTATATCCGGCCCCCTACGACGTGGAGAGGGAAGGGTTGAAGAGACGCCTAAAGAGAGGAACATTTCACCATACCCAGACTGCATTGAAGCAAATATTTGAACTGATATTTAAAGACACACCACACTTACCTCATTTGATTGAGGTAACATCTAGTAAGTGGGCATTTTATTACGTAAGTGTGGATACCGATATAAGAACTTTGCATCAGATTTACAGTGACTATTTTTCGTCTGATTCAGTTTTGTGTCCTTTGGTGTTGTATTAACCAATTGAACTTGAGAGGACATTAATTTGAGAAACGCAATACTTTTGTATCCAAGTAATTGTTAAAACTTCACCTGATTGGATCAATTCAGATTTAGATTCATATTTAATTATTTACTAGGCTAAGAATTATTTACTGATCACACTTGGTTTATCTGAGCTAGGTATCAATATGGGAGGTTAATTAGAGAGTTTTCTATTTCATCTATAGCAACATTTATATATCCTACTAGGATTATTAGTTTTGGGGCTGAGATAGTTTCTCTTGGATTGTAACTATCATTTTTCTAACTGAATAGTGTGCCTTTTACCATTCTTTCTACACACAGAGCTGGATTGGCCTACCAGGATACCAGGGGATTTCCCGGTGGGCTGCATCAGCTGGGGCTGGAAAGCTGCAATTAAAGGGGTGATTAATGGATGCTATTGGGAAGTAGGGTTGCTATATAACATTAATCTGACATTTTTATTTAATACAAAGTAGTATAATTTAATTCTGAAAAAAATATTGGGAAATCCCAGTAATCCCCTATTGAGAAAAATAGGGCATGTGCATTCTACCGACTCAACGAAAAAAAGGGCTGGTCTTCATATTTTTCCAGGGCTGGTTTTTATTCCCAGTCCAGAGATAGATATATATATATATATACACATACATACATACATACATATACACACATTTTTATTTTTCATTTAAACATTTACTTACCTCCTTGCACCAGATGGAAGTATATACTTTTTTTCATCTGAGCTCAGCAGTGATTACATTCAATTAAGCGGATATATCTTTACTATATATATATATATATATATATATATATATATATATATATATATATATATATATATATATATAGGGCCCAATTAGACATTTTCCCTCCTCGGTGTCATGCGACTCGCTAGTGTTACAAGGTCTCAGGTGTGAATGGGGAGCAGGTGTGTTAAATGCGGTGTTATCGCTCTCACAGTCTCTTATACTGGTCACTGGAAGTTCAACATAGCACCTCATGGCAAAAAACTCTGAGCTCTGGAAAGAAAAATTGTTGCTCTACATAAAGATGCCCTATTCTATAAGAGGATTGCCAAGACCCTGAAACTGAGCTGCAGCACAGTGGGCAAGACCATACAGCGGTTTCACAGGACAGGTTTCATTTAGAACAGGCCTCGCCATGGTTGACCAAAGAAGTTGAGTGCACATGCTCAGCGTCATATACAGAGGTTGTCTTTGGGAAATAGATGTATGAGTGCTGCCAGCATTGCTGCAGAGGTTGAAGGGGTGGGGGGTCAGCCTGTCAGTGCTCAGACCATACGCTGCACACTGCATCAAATTGGTCTGCATGGCCGTCGTCCCAGAAGGAAGCCTCTTCTAAAGATGATGAACAAGAAAGCCCACAAACAGTTTGTTGAAGACAAGCAGACTAAGGACATGGATTACTGGAACCGTGTCCTGTGGTCCCGATGAGACCAAGATAAACTTATTTGGTTCAGATGGTGTCAAGCGTGTGTGGCGGCAACCAGGTGAGGAGTACAAAGTGGTGTCTTGCCTACAGTCAAGCATGGTGGTGGGAGTGTCATGGTCTGGGCCTGCATGAGCGCTGCCGGCACTGGGGAGCTACAGTTCATTGAGGGAACCATGAATGCAACATTTACTGTGACATACTGAAGCAGAGCATGATCCCCTCCCTTCGGAGACTGGGCCGCAGGGCAGTATTCCAACATGATAATGACCACAAACACACCTCCAAGAGGACCACTGCCTTGCTAAATAAGCAAAGGGTAAAGATGATGGACTGGCCAAGCATGTCTTTAGACCTAAACCCTATTGAGCATCTGTGGGGCATCCTAAAACGAAAGGTGGGGGGAGCGCAATGTCTCTAACATCCACCAGATCAGTGATGTCCTCATGGAGGAGTGGAAGAGGACTCCAGTGGAAACATGTGAAGCTCTAGTTAACCCCATATGCCCAAGAGGGTTAAGGCAGTGCTGGAAAATAACCATGGCCACACAAAATATTGACATTTTGGGCCCAATTTGGACATTTCCACTTAGGGGTGTACTCACTTTTGTTGGCAACGGTTTAGACATTAATGGCTGTGTGTTGAGTTATTTTGAGGGGACAGAACATTTACACTGTTATACAGGCTGTACACTCACTACTTTACATTGTAGCAAAGTGTCATTTCTTCAGTGTTGTCACAGCAAAATATATAATAATATATTTACAAAAATGTGAGGGGTGTACTCATATATACAGGAGTTGAAAAACCCAGTTGTCCAGTGGTCCCAGACAAATTTTTAATTTCTTGGGATGACTTAGAAAAATGGTCTGCTATTTTCAACATGTATCTGTCATATAAACTTTAATTTTTATAGATTTCTCATATTGGGTTATTACTACTTTTTCTAATACTGCCCTACACAACAATTTTCAAATAAAAAAATCATTGTAGAGGCTGTTGCAGTATACTCGCAGTAACACTGCACTCCTCAGGTCAATATCCTCAAATGGTAGGGGGATATATAACAGAAAACAAGGTTTATATAATACATGAAGAATGAATCCCCTAATCTGGTCAATATAAAATATGCCTTGCCTGAAAAAGATGATGGCTAAAAGTTTGTCTATAGTAGAGGTGGTTCTACACTTTAATGTCTTAGTTGTTCTTTTAGCAACCTTAGCTTGTACCCTATCAATGGCTGCACAGTGAAGATGGCAGGACATCATATTTAATTATTCCTACTTGTCCTATTTATCATTCTCCTTGTCCTGCTGTAGCATAGGATATGTAAAAGGTATGGGGGTACGTGCCTTTAAGAAGTAGGGGTGCTACAGTAATAAATGTGCAACATCAATAGTAACTGCAAAACAATTGTGTGTAAGAGAGTTTGTGTGTGTTAGATGAAAATATGAGAGAGTGAGAAATAGGATGTGGGTGTGAGAAAGTGAGAATATATGTGAGAAACTGTGTGACAGAGTGTTTAAAAAAGTGTGTGTGAGTCTTATTTGTAAGAGTGTATGAGAGTTAGTTTGTGTGAGTGTGTAAGAGAGAGATTGTGTAAGAATGTTTGTGTGTATCTGTGATTGTGTGTGCATATATATCCGAGTGTGTGTATATCCCTGGCTATATATGTATGTGTGCAATTATTCCTGCCTCAGCTTGCTGCCATGTGAACAAAAATATTCTCTTTTTAGGTATGAGAATAAGTTTAAAATATTTATTAGTAAATAATTGTATACAAAACAAAAAATTTATGCTTACCTGATAAATTTCTTTCTTGACACGGTGAGTCCACGGATCATCAATTACTGTTGGAAATATCACTCCTGGCGAGCAGGAGGCGGCAAAGAGCACCACAGTAAAGCTGTTAAGTATCTCTTCCATACCCACAACCCCTAGTCATTCGACCAAAGGAAAGGAGAGAAAAGAAGAAACACAAGGTGCAGAGGTGCCTGAGGTTTATTTAAAAAAGAAAAACTGTCTGAAAAATACAAGGCGGGCCGTGGACTCACCGTGTCAAGAAAGAAATACATTTTTCAGGTAAGCATAAATTTTGTTTTCTTTCTAATGACACAGTGAGTCCACGGATCATCATCAATTACTATTGGGAATCAATATCCAAGCTAGAAGACACAGATGATAAGGGAGGGACAAGACAGGTAACATAAACAGAAGTCACCACTGCTTGAAGAACCTTTCTCATAAAAGAAGCCCCAGCCGAGGCAAAAGTATCAAATTTATCAAATTTGGAAAAAGTGAGCAAAGATGACCAAGTTGCAGCCTTGCAAATCTGTTCCACAGAAGCTTCATTTTTGAAAGCCCAGGAAGAAGAGAAAGCTCTCGTGGAATGAGCTGTGATTTTCTCAGGAGGTTGCTGTCCAGCAGTCTCATATGCCAAACGAATAACACTCTTCAGCCAAAAAGAAAGCAAAGTAGCCATAGCTTTCTGACCCTTGCGCTTCCCAGAAAAACAATGCAGAAGACTGACAAAAGTCCTTAGTCGTCTGAAGATAGAAGTTTAGAGCTCGCACAACATCTAGGTTATGCAACAAACGTTCCTTATGAGAAGAAGGGTTAGAACACAAAGAAGGAACGATTTCCTGATTAATATTTTTGACTGAGACAACTTTAGGCAGGAAACCAAACTTAGTACGTAGAACCACCTTATCAGAATGAAAAATAAGATAAGGAGATTCGCACTGGAGTCCCGAAAACTCAGAAACTCTTTGAGCAGAAGAAATTGCAACAAGAAACAAAAAACTTTCCAAGATAACAACTTAATATCTAAGGAATGCCTAGGCTCAAACAGAGCCTGTTGTAAAACTTTAAGAACAAGATTAAGACTCCAAGGCGGAGTAACCAACTTAAACACAGGCCAGATTCTGACCAAGGCCTGACAAAACGATTGCACGTCTGGCACATCTTATGCAGCAAAATAAACAATGCCGAAATTTGACCCCTCAGAGTACTGGCCGATAAACACTTCTCCAGACCGTCCTGAAAAAAAAGAAAATATCCTAGGAATCCTGGCTCTACTCCAAGAGTAACCTTTGGATTCACACCAATACAAATATTTATGCCAGATCTTATGGTAGATCCTACGCGTTACAGGTGTGTGAGCCTGTATCAAGGTCTCGATGACCGCCTCAGAAAACCCACGCTTAGATAAAATTAAGCGTTCAATCTCCAAGCAGTCAGCTTCAGAGAAACAAGATTTGGTTGAAGGAAGGGACCCTGAAATAGAAGGTCCTTTCTCAGAGGAAGTCTCCAGGGTGGAAAGGATGACATTTCCACTAGGTCTGCATACCAGATTCTGCGAGGCCACGCTGGGGCTATTAGAATTACAGACGCCCTCTCCTGCTTGATCTGAGCAATGACCCTTGGAAGGAGTGTGAATGGAGGAAACGGGTATGCTAGACTGAAGTTCCAAGGAACCGCCAGAGCATCTATCAGAGCTGCCTGCGGATCCCTTGACCTTGAGCCGTACCTCGGGAGCTTGGTATTCTGCAGAGAAGTCATGAGATCCAGTTCTGGCTGCCCCCATTTGAGAGTCAAACTGGAAAACACCTCCGGATAAAGTTCCCACTCCCCGGGGTGAAAGGTCTGTCTGTTTAGAAAATCCGCTTCCCAATTGTCCACTCCTGGGATGTGGATCGCAGAAAGACAGCAGTTGTGGGTCTCCGCCCACTGAATAATTCAGGCCACCTCTGTCATGGCCAAGGAACTCTGAGTTCCCACCTGGTGGTTGATGTAAGCCACTGATGTTATGTTGTCTGACTGGAACCCGATAAACCGGGCTAAAGCTAACTGAGGCCAGGCCAGAAGAGCATTGAAGATCGCTCTCAGCTTCAAGATGTTTATGGGAAGAACTGACTCCTCCCGAATCCATAAGCCCTGAGCCTTCAATGAACCCCAGACTGCTCCCCAACCAGAAGGCTGGCATCCGTGATCACAATCACCCAGGAGGGTCTGTGGAAGCAAGTTCACTGGGAGAGATGTTCCTGAGACAACCACCACAGAAGAGTCACTTGTCGGCTGATCCAGGACTATTTGTGGGGACAGATCCGCATAGTCCCCGTTCCACTGTCTTAGCATGCATAACTGCAGAGGTCTGAGATGGAACCGAGCAAATGGAATGATGCTCATAGAAGCCACCATCAGACCAATTACCTCCATACATTAGGCTACTGAAGGTTGCGGAGAGGCCTGAAGGGCTAGGCAAGATTTGAGGATCTTTAACTTTCTGACCTCTGTCAGAATAATCTTCATTAGAAGAGAATCTATTATGATCCCTAAAAACTGCTTTTTTCTAGATTCACCTTTCAAAGCAAAGACAACAAGATCTCCGTATGAGATTTTGCTTGTTAAAAAGATGCTGCCTGAATCAGAATGTCGTCTAGATAAGGTGCTACTGCAATGCCCCAAGACCGGATAACTGCCAACAGAGCTCTCAGAACCTTTGAGAAAATTCTGGGGGCTGTGGCAAGGCTGAATGGAAGAGCTACAAACTGAAAGTGATTGCCCAAGAAGGCGAACCTCAAACTTGTGATGAACCCTGTGTATGGGAACATTAAGGTACGCATCCTTTAGGTCTATGGTTGTCATGAATTGACCTTCTTGAACCAAGGGAAGAATGGAGCGAATAGTCTCCATCTTGAAGGATGGAACCTTGAGGAACTTGTTTATGCATTTTAGATCTAAGATTGGCCTGAACA